>NW_027041855.1:97050-294032 GCF_033297395.1 Canariomyces notabilis
CTCAGCCATTGACAGAATGGGACACACCCAAACCCCCTTAGACACAGATACCTAGGTAACTAATCACAAGTTCCTTTCCAGAATCCAGATACATGATTCAGGTCAGCAAAACAGCAGAGATTCGAAGTCATCCTCGGTCGATAAATCTCTTTCTCAGTTCTGCTCAACGCGGGTAGTCAGTTTGAGTTGAGTCGAGCCATCGAACATCTGCTGAGAAACTTACATTTGTTCCTCGTGACCCGCCACGCATATACGGCCGTCGACAAGACGGTGATCAGAGCACCTAGACAAACAATCCCAATAGCCCACTGGCCCAAGTCGTAGTCGAATTCCCTTACGGCAGTAGCCATACACCCGAAGGCGGCAAACGTGATGATTTCGATCCCAAAGAGAACGAGTATCGCCATATACTTCACGAACCAGGCCTTCCTGAGCTTTCCGCTCCTAACGCTGGGCCCGTGAACGATATCGATCGCACCAGCAGCGAAGGCGCAAAACGTCACAACCAAGAATAACAGCCAGCTGGCAGCTACCATTCTCCGTGTAAACGCTGGGTTTCCCGTGCTTCCCTCTGGCAGTTCAATTTTTGATAGAATGACCGTGAAGCACATCTGGGCTCCAACTGTGGCCACGATCATGACGACTACGGGAAAGAGTTTAAGGACCTCCCCGGCGACCCTGTCGAACTCGTGCATGGCAGGATCCATTGTCAGATCCGTGAAGCACTTGATAGGAGGGTGGAGAATAGGGTGGGTGTTTGAGGTAGAGCAGCCCGATGTGTAAGAATTTGCCGGTGCAGCGGGTGGGATGGGGGGGGAAATCAAGATGCTTGAGGGATATGGGTTTGCGGGGTGGGAGTGCCAGGAAGGACCAAATCTATATACGGTAGGTAGAGAGTTTTCGTTGAGAGCGAGTAAGTACCCAATCTCAATGGTCCTCTTTGCGTAGGGCGAGACCGGCGCGTACTTCGGCACGAGAGAAACACTAGACTCCGACCCCTGACGGGCCACGTTCAAGACATTCATTCGTTTTCTTACCTTATCAAGCACCGCAGCGGACATAGGGTACAACACCAGAAGCAACATCAACGGTCACTGCAGCAAGGCCAGTAGTAGTAGTTCTCTTCCTGGAAACTGAGCCATGATTTGGGGCTAAGGGAACACAAAGTCTGGATAAAGGGCGTATCCCGGCACGAGAGTACCGATGAAGCGTTTTGAACGCCATCATCAAGTCCTCTCCTCCCTGCATACCTTTATGGTACATAAGGTGTCAGATATGGCGCAGGTCTTCTGGCAGGCAGCAGCGATCTGCTTCGCTGGCCTGGTTTCGAGCGCTCGAGGATCCAACATACCCGACATTGACAACCTCCTGCCCGAGCAATACCAACTTTGCAAAACCGACCAGGAAATTCAGATTCTTCAGCAAACACATGGATTGATTCGAGTGGATGCTGCCCCAACTCACGCAGCTCTACACCCCAGCTGGCCTGAGACGCTGATGACGATTGCCATCAACGTCTTTCTGCTCTGGTGGGATTTGTCTAGGGACGCAAGGGCCCAGCTTGGGGAAGATGATGCCACCCGACCTTTGCGCTCGTCGTGGTCTCGCCGGATTAGAAGGCTTCTTGCAAAGTCCGCGCAGTCGGACGATGTATCCTTTCTCGTGGATTTCCTGTGGCCAGTCACGACAACCGCTTTCTGGTATACCAGTTTCATCATTGCTGAGATACAATACACCACTGCGGGATGGGTTTCTGCGAGCTTCACCACCACTGGCGCCCTCTTGTTGCCCATCGCGGTTTGGTGGGCCAAGTCGAACCGGTTCACCTACTTCATACCTCTTGTCTTGACCCTGTCCATGATAGCCGAGATAGTCGCCATACTAGTCATTGTGATTCAGCGATGCGCCCCGGGTGCCACGTTCGGGTCTGTTGCTTACAGCATCATCAATACCCATGGCTGTACGCCGATCGGATCCATCTCCTTCCTCGAAACGGGTGCAAGATCCCGCGTTTTCCGGTCCATTCAAATTGGGCAAGTCGTTTATTCAGTCGTAATTCTGTTTGTTGGTTATCCGGTTGTCGTTTGAACCGCATGGCGAAAGGCGTTGGCTCGCGGCCTTGTGGCTGAAGTTGAGCGCTATCGTCAACAGCGTCCAAAGCGTCGGAAGAAGAAGCATCTAGGGCTGAACGAGCGCCCAAGAGGTCTGGAGGACCGAGAGCCTGCCTTCGTTGAGATGACCGAGCCTACCTCGGCTCCATGTGCCCAAAGCGAGTTTCCACCAGCATCCAGCTCTCAACATCCCGGAGACCGGTTGCTAGCTGAAGACCGTCCACGTACGGCCGACAACCGACAGTCCCGAAGCTCTTCCGACCATGAACCTGAATTTCCATGTTCGCAAGCTGAAGCGCGTCGGCCGCGAAAGGGTCGGGAGAAGCAGCCATGGCGGAACAGGCGCCCTGGAGGTTTGGAGGATCGAGAGCCCGCCACCGTTGAGATAACCGAGTTTACCCCGGCCCCATCTGCCCCAGACGAAGTTTCACCGGCATCCAGCTCTCAACATCCCAAAGGAGACCTGTTGCCAGACCGTCCACGTACGGCCGACAACCGACACCTCCGGGGCTCTCTCAACCATTGCACTGAAGTTCGACGTTCGCAAGCTGAAGCGCATCGGCCGCGAACAACTCAGCGGTCTCCTTCCGTCGGTCTCCCGCCTTTGAACCGCCCACCGAAGGAACTAGCGCCAATGCTGGCTAGTAGGCAGTCGCGAGGGGTTCGCACTTCAGAGACAGATTCTGATGATGAATTGGATGGCTGCACCGGTTTGGACTTGTGCTGTCTTCTCCCTCCTGCTATTCATGGTGTCTCACTTCCTCGGCCTTGTTCTCGAGGAGCCTGGAGATCATCCACTGTTGTTCGGAGTGGCCAGTCTGCTGATGAGCGCCCCCCTGCTCATATACCAAATTGACCTTGCTGTTAAGGGCACCCCTGTGGTCCTATCGGAGAACTGTATGCTGGTCGAGCTCAGCCCCAGAGTGGGATTCTTGGATGCCCCGATTGATGCCTGGTGGAAGGCTCTTGTGCAGTGGGTTGGGCTCTAAGTCTACATTCCTACCATACCTATGTATGGAAACGTTGCGCTCAACAATGTCCGTATCCGTCGACCCTGAGTTGCCCTGCTGGGCCTGTTCTAAGGCGACCCACGGGATGGGGAGTCCATACCTGCAATATCAAAGTCTCAATGGACACAGAGCTCCTGTGTCGACATGCTGGCGCGAAAATGGAAGACTATAGGACGGTGGAACATGCGCCTCCGGATTTACCCCTAATCCCCCGCTCGCCGTATTCATATGGACTGATTGGTCTGGGACTAAGAATCGCGGTAGGAGCCCGAAGACAGTGTTATTGACGAGCTGCTGGCAACATCGCTTTCAGGCCCGTCCGATGCCAGGCAGCTGTCAAGCTCGATTGGTCCGCATATTGCTACAATAAGCAATGCCGTGTTCCGGTGGCGGTCTTTCCTTGGGACCGGTTGGTTGTTCTCCATATGTCGCAACGGCAGAAACGAACCGGAAGACGACCAGTCGGGCATCCCCAACGCAAACCTCCGGAACAGAGATCTCCAGCGGTACAAATTGAAGAGAGAGCTGGCATCTCTGCTGTAAAGCGTCCCGGCTCTCAAGCCTCAATGACTAGCCACAGGTTTGTCACTTAGCGATCGTTTCCACGAGCACATTAAGACAATGAACGGAACGAAGGCGCAAACCCCCAAAGTAGCCATCATTGGCGCGGGACTTACAGGCCTTCTTACTGCCCATGGCTTGAAGAAGGCGGGCTTCAATGTCGTGCTGTTTGATCAAGAGGAGGGCCTCGACGCACGAGTGCGCGACTGGCCTATTTCGGTACACTGGGCGCTACCGAACCTGAAGTCCCTCTTGTCTGATTCCGCGCTGGCCGATTTCCCTCAGTCCTTCACGAACCCTCATCTCGAGTACACGCCTGAAGTTGAGTCGATGCCTTGCATCAACGGGCAAACCGGCGAGGTCATGCTCCGCAGCGCCATGCCCGGGCTGAGGCGTATCACGCGCCAGCGCCTGCGTCGCATCTTGGCTGCGGAGTTCAACGCCGCCGGGGCGATTCAGTGGGGTAAACAGCTCGAGAAGATGGACGTTGACGGCGAGATGGTTCGGCTCATCTTCGCGGACGGAACAGCGGCAGAGGCTAACTATGTTCTTGGAACTGATGGCGCATCGTCCAAGGCACGTGCGTTGCTGTTTGGGGACGACGAGGTGGCGCGAGCCAAGCCGTCTGGTCTGATGTGTGCCACGGGATATCCCAGACATGGTGACCCTGCAAAGGTTGAGCCAGTGGTCAACTTGCACCCCCTCGGCGCTGTAACTGCTGGTGTGACCTCGACGTGTGGGGTGGCCGGTACGTACGCTTATTACGCAGATCACTTTTCTTCTGGGGGAACTCGGCTAATAGCAACCTACAGTTATGTATGTCGACGATCCAAAGGATATGGCTACCTGGACGATAGCATGGATCAAGATTTGGCGGCGTAGCAAGCTGCCAGAGCCGCCCGCCAAAAAGGGGCCAGAGGCACTGGCATACATCAAGGCGACTTCCAATGATGTGATTGAGCCGTTCCGGTCCCAGATTGAATGGACGCGTGAGACCGATGGCTGCTACATTGACGAGATGCGGACGTGGGTGCCCGTCATGTGGGAAACGCATGGCGGCCGCATCACGCTCGCTGGTGATGCGGCTCACCCGATGCTCGTCTTCCGTGGCCAAGGGTTCCAGCACGCCGTTCTCGACGCCGAGCGCTACGTTCAGGCGCTTATTTCAGTGCGTGACGGTAAGTCGAAGAAGGAGGAGGCGGTTCAAGCATACACAGCTGAGGTGGTGGAAAGGGGAGCCAAAGCTGTGACGCAGAGCCTGAGCGAGGCGGAACTGTCAATGGATCTGGAATCGGTGCAAAAGATGCTTTTGGCGAAAATGGGATATGCTAGAACGGCTTGAAATCGGATTGCATCTTCCAGTGTGAATCCTGAGGCTTCGTTCGTTCAAATTCACTCCTTCGGGACCCTCAACAAGATGCTCCGGCTCAAGGATCAATATAATGTTCAAGCGATTTCGACACTTTCTTCTGATAACTGAGCCAAATCCATATCGACGGCCGGTTGCCAAGTCTCGCTGCCACGGTAGCGCCTGCCTCAACTACTCGATGGTCGTCATTGCTGTATTATCCGGATGGTGACTTGGCAGGTGTGTCGTTCTTGCCTATTTCAATTGCCACGGAAGCAAAGCAGGAAGGGACACGCAAATATATTGCAAGCTGGAGCGGGTCCGAGGAGCCTGTTAGATAGGCATAGCGGGGTAGGAATAATAATAATATATTGCAAGTGCGGATCGCCAGCGGGGCCTGACATGCCTAGGAACGGGCGATTATATGGCACAGCCGTGACTTCCATTCTGTGAGTAGCCGTGCTCCAAGACAGCAAACATGTAACGTTCCAGTGGTCCAGAGTGCGGGGCGTGGTCATGTTAACGGACTGACACAACTTATTACGCTAGAGAGCATTGCGATCCGAATTTAAATTTCGGATAATGAGCACTGCTTCTTCAAACAACCAGTCTTCTGGTTGATGTGCGCCATCACCGTCCGTGGCTGCGCTGACTGCATGCAGTGTGAAAGGAAGTACTGCCAGCAAAATGCAGGTCAAACAGATCGCCATTGCCATTTCTCTGGTATCCAGGCTGCAGCCAGCCATGGCCGCAGCCTTGGTATCGTCACCAGGGCAAACAGCAGCAATTCCATCGTGGGATCTCCAATCGACAGCAGTCGTGGGTACTAATCTCGAGAGACTGACTAGAAATGGCGTCAACACCTCGGCGTGGCATCATATCAGAAAGTCCAAATGCACTCTCATAGGCTGTCTGATCGAAGCGGGTGTCTACAACGAAACCGAGCTCTTCTACTCTGACAATCTCCGGAAAGTCGACGGCACACAGTTCCTCGTCCCCTGGATTTACCGCAGCGAGATCTTACTTGAGCCTGGTCAGGGCAGACATTTCTTTTTGCAAACTCACGGAATCTCCTCAAGAGCAGACATCTTCCTTAATGGTGAGCAAGTTGCGTCTCGAACCGAGCAGGCTGGGTCCTATGTCGGACGTCGATACGACATTACCAGCATCGTCGGCGCTGGAAATGCGCTGGCAATCCAAGTCCATCCAACAGACTACTACCGCGATTTGGCCCTGGGCTGGGTTGACTGGAACCCCTGGCCGGCCGACAACGGAACCGGCGTGTGGCGAGACGTCGAGATCAAGCAGACTGGGTCGGTAGTGTTGGAACCACTTCGTGTGGTGACGCAGCTCGGGACGCCAATAGGGAGTCAACCAGCCATGGTAACTCTCAAAACACGGGCCCAGAATCTCGAGAATTCATCCGTCACTATCACAACCACGGCCACTATTGCGCCGCCGTCAGGGGCGGGCGCTGTTACTTGGAACAAGACCTTTACACTACAACCCCTGTCCACCGTGGACATCTCTCTCGATGGTATCGTCGAAAATCCCAAAATCTGGTGGCCAAGACAGTGGGGAGAGCAGCGGCTGTACACAGCAAACCTGACGGTGGTTGCAGACGACGGAGAACTCTCGGATTACGCAGCGGCCACATTTGGCCTCCGCATCATAACCTCAAAGTTGAACTCGTACAACGACACAACCTTCATCATGAACGGGCAGCCATTCCAAGTTGTTGGTGCCGGCTACACGCCCAACATGTTTCTCCGCTGGGACGCGGCAAAATGGGAAAGAGAACTCCAGTACGTCCTCGACTTGGGTTTCAACACTGTCCGGCTGGAAGGTAAAAACGAGCACCCCGAGCTTTACGACATCGCTGACCGCCTCGGCGTCATGATCATGCCTGGATGGGAGTGCTGCGATAAGTGGGAAGCCTGGAGCTACAACCAGGATCTGGCTGTGCCCACCCCGGTTTGGTCGTCGGCCGACTACGCCATCGCGGGCGCGAGCATGCTCCACGAGGCCGGCATGCTGCAAACCCACCCCAGCGTCCTGACCTACCTGATCGGAAGCGACTACTGGACCGACGAGCGCGCCACGCGCATCTACCTCGACGCCTTCAACGCAACCGACTGGCAAACACCGGTCATTGGCTCCGCCTCCAAGCGCGGGTATTCCCCATTCACGGGGCCGTCCGGCATGGAAATGGAAGGGCCTTATGACTGGGTACCACCCAACTACTGGTACACCTTGCCGGCGCAGCTGGGCGCCGCGGGCGGGTTCGGCTCCGAGCTGGGCGCCGGCGTGGGGACCCCGGAACTGGCGAGCCTCCAGAAATTTCTGTCACCAACAGACCTGGCCGATCTTTGGATGACCCCGGACAAGCCGCTCTTCCATATGTCGCGCGAGACCTCGTCCTTCGAGACCCGTGCCATCTACAACGCTGCGCTTTGGGCCCGCTGGGGCCCGCCCTCGTCGCTTGATGACTACCTCGCCAAATCGCAGCTTATGGACTACGAGGCGACCCGCGCCCAGTTCGAGGCGTACGCCGCCATGTGGACGGCAACGCCCCGCCCTGCGACGGGCCTCATATACTGGATGCTGAACAATGCCTGGCCAAGCTTGCATTGGAATATTTGGGACTACTATATGCGTCCTGCCGGGAGCTATTTCGGGGCCAAGGTTGGGAGTAGGGTTGAGCATGTGGCCTATGACTATGTGGGCAAGGGCGTGTATTTGATCAACCGCTCGTTGGACAAACAGGGTAAAAGGACCGTGGAGGTGCAGGTTTTGGGCGTCGATGGGAGGGTAGTCCATGAGCAGACGGTCGAAGCGGACGCGGAGCCTAATGCCAGTCAAAAGATTGCTGAGTTGGGAGAGGTTCTAGGGGAGGCCGCTGAGGAGGTGGTTTTTCTACGGTTGGTTCTGAAGGGCGAGGGCGGCAAGGTGTTGAGCAGGAACGTTTACTGGGTTAGCCGAGAGGTTGACGTGCTGGATTGGGAGAGTTCGGAGTGGTACGTGACGCCGGTGACAAAGTACGCAAATTATACGGCGCTGAACAACCTGGAGCCGGCAAACCTCACTGTCAGCGCGGTCCACGATAGCGACAGCAGTGTGGCAGTAACGCTTGAGAACGGATCGGGCGTGCCGGCGTTCTTTGTGAGCCTGAATCTGGTTGATGCAGAGGGTCGAGATGTGCTTCCCTTGACGTGGGAGGACAACTATGTCACCCTGTGGCCTCGCGAGAAGTTGACGCTCACGGCGAGGGCCATCGGTAATGAGGATTGGTCGCCGGCGACGGTACAGGTTGTGGGCAAGAACGTTCAGAGGAGGAATATCGGGTTGCGCTGACAGGCCTAAAACTGGGCAGCAGCCTGTTGGAGCTCTTGGGTCCATAGTTCGTTCGGGTTCTGGAACACAGTCCTTCCCTGGTCTCCACGAGATGAAGAAAAGGGGTCAAGTGGGGCTTGGTGTTCCTTGGTACCTGCTAGTATGTTCCAATCCCCGACACCAATGCCTCAATGAAGTTGAAAGTGGACCTGCGAGGTACTTTGGAGTCCACTGCTGCCGGTTAGTTTAACCGACATCGCGTACTGTATGCCTTTCAGGGACTTGTTTCAATGCCGGGACAGTCGCTGCGAAGCGAGATGGTGTTGACATTACACGACATAAGGCGGTTGCCATTTATCATCAATGTGCCTGATGATACTCCTGAAACGAAGAACAAGAACCCGATTATCTCCTCAAAATTGAAACCGACGTTAAAGCAGGAGCATGGTTTACCCGGCTGGTGTAGATATTGCAAGTGCATGACTAATCAACGTTGTTGTCGCCCACAGCAGTGGGTACACCGCCCGTGGGTTAGGGGAAACCGGGAGATCTTTTTCTCCTCGACACGTTATTGTACGCAACATCGAGGAGCAAAGAGGGCGGGCAACCCTTGTCCGGCATATCTTGCACACCTCCTCGAATTAAAAGCTGTACACAGTACAGAGGCTTGGGAAGCATGGAGCCAGTGAAAACTCGGTACAGATTACTAATTGCCAGTGGGAGCAGGGAAATCTCTGATGATATCCACATTGCGGTGTAGTATCGCGACTATGACGTTGCACGCCAATATGTTGGGTCCTATATATCATGGATATCCGCCTGTTGGTATCCCGCCCGTGAATACGGCCAGCGTTGATATACCACCGTCCATAGACCTCAATCTTCATTAAACAACTAGCTTCACCAACCTCAACTCCCAAAGCTACTATCACTTCATCAATCCTGTTCTTCTGCCACGATGTCCGCCTCCATCCCGAGCAGCCAGAAGCAGTGGCTCGTCCAGGGCACTGGCAAGAAGCTCGAAACGTTGGTTTTCCAAGACGCGCCGATCCCCAAAGTCGGCGACAATGACGTGCTTGTCAAGCTCCGCGGCGCCTCCTTGAACTTCCGCGACCTGATTATCCCACAGGTACTGTAGCCCCTTTTTTTGCCATAAGTAACACAACCCCTTACACCACGGTTGCTAACCCATGATATCTCGAACACAGGGCAAATACCCCTTCCCGCTGGATCTCCCCGTGGTCGCCGGCTCAGACGGCGCGGGCGAGGTTGTGGCGGTCGGCTCCAAGGTGACGAAGTGGAAGGCGGGCGACAAGGTCGTGACCCTCTTCAACCAGGGCCATCAGTCCGGCCCCGTGGATGTGGCTGCCAGTAAGACGGGGCTTGGCGGTTGCATTGACGGCACCCTGAGGCAGTACGGAGTTTTCAACGAGAACGGCGTCGTCCGCATGCCCGACAACTTGGACTTTGTCGAGGCGGCGACGCTGACGTGCGCCGGCCTGACGAGCTGGAACGCGCTGTACGGTCTGAAGCCCGTTAAGAAGGGCGAGACGGTTCTGGTGCAGGGTACTGGTGGTGTTAGTCTGTTTGCTCTGCAGGTGAGTTCTGCTTGTTCTTCTTTTACTGTGCCCATTCCAGATGCATGCTTGTCTGATTAGCTCCATTCTGCGCGTGTCAATTCCCTAAGCATTTTGCTTCCCTTAATGATGCGCGGTATGATGGAGTCTGCTGACACCGCAACCAGTTCGCCAAAGCTGCCGGCGCTACAGTCATCGCCACCACCTCGTTGGCAGAAAAGGCAGAGCTTCTGAAGAAGCTCGGCGCCGACCATGTCATCAACTACCGCGAGGATCCCAACTGGGGTGAGACCGCGCGCAAGCTGACCCCCAACGGAGAGGGCGTCGAGCATGTCATTGAGGTCGGCGGTGAGTCGACCATGACGCAGAGTCTGGCAGCCATCAAGATGGAAGGCATCATCTCCATCATTGGCCTGCTGGGCGGCACGAGGCCCAAGGACAGCATCATGGAGGCCCTGTCGCGGGTGTGCGTCATTCGTGGGGTGTATGTTGGCTCGAGGACTCAGCTTGAGGATATGGTCAAGGCGACCGAGGAGCACAATATCCACCCGGTCGTGGACAAGACCGTCTTCACGCTTGACCAGGCAAAGGAGGCGTACGAGTACATGGTGAGTCAGCTTGTTCTGCAGATGTTGCTGCTGGGATGTAACTGACAGATCTGGACATAGCTGGCACAGAAGCATTTCGGAAAGGTCGGCATCAAGATCGAGTAGGCACAAGCCCACGAAGCAGGGCAGTTGGGCTAGAGGGTGGTCATGGACCTTTGGTATCCCAGTTGCATTCATCAGGTACGGGTACCTAACTAGCAGGTACCTACGCAGTCTAGCAAGGTACTCAAGGATCAGTATAATGCCGCCTATATTCAGGCAACTATTTGATCCTCTAGTCATGTTTAGACTAAGCTGTCAATGGGTGTGATAGTGAATGGCGCGGTGTCGTAGGAGAAAACAGGAGGGAGCATACAGGACAGTGAAATACATTTAGGTAAAAGTGCAATAATACAGGAAAATAAAGCAATACCTGCTAATAACGGAGTATTTAGGTGTCTTGTTAGACATTCCTACAGAGTTGACAACGCCGCCAACTGTCGGAGTATTCCATCGTGTTACCCCTTATTTCTGACCTTACCCCTTTTCATTCTCACACACTGACTGCTGCCTCGAGCTCCTGCTTAGCGCCCAGCCTTGCAAGCTCAGTTATTAGGCAGCTACAGAACTTTTGGCGAATCGTGGCTACATTTCTTGCCCCGCACGATTTGGAGTGGCGTCCGGACTGGAACTTCAGTCTGCCCGTCCCTTACACGACACAGTTCCTTTGTTCATAACTTCATACCTTCATATTGGCGTCGAGGCTCCGTACCTGAGAAGCACATGCATACAACCGGCATACTATTTGGTCTCAAACAGTCAAACCACACTTATCAACTTTCTCTTCAATCTCCACTTCAGCAAGCCACCATCTAAGCAGACACTATCCCAATCAGTGCATCACCCCCAATTCATCAATCAGCATAAAGGGTACCAGACCTAACAATCCCCAACAAAGTTCACCGCCTTCGCACCATGCCCCCTAATCCGCTCCCACCCCTCGGCCTCCCGCCGGCGGCAACAACCACCCTCCTGCGCACAGCCCTGCAGGACCGGGTGGCAGGTGTGCTCGTCGGCTCCGCACTGGGCGACACAATCGGGCTGTACACGGAGTTCCTCTCTGCCTCACAAGCCGCAGCCGCCTATCCAGCAGGGCGCTTCACACTAACCCCGGAATCCGGCGGCCCAACTCCGTTCAGGCTCGACATGCACCGCGCGTCGAAGGAACCGGGTCACTGGACCGACGACACGGACCATGCGCTGCTGCTGCTTCTGGCGTTTTTGCACACCGCCTCGTCACCCGCAGTCGCGGGCGCGGAGACTTCCCAGCCGCCACCCCTGCCGTCCCAGACTGACTTTGCCGCGCGGTTGAGGGTTTGGGTGCAGATGGGCTTGAGGGTCTTGGATACCATGCCGCTTGGCCTCGGTCGGTTGGTGAGCAGTGTGGTTGCGTCGGAAGGGTTTGTGGAGGAGCCGGAGAGGGTTGCCTGCGAGACGTGGAAGCGGACGGGCAAGAGGGTCGCGCCGAATGGGAGTCTGATGCGCACCCACCCGTTGGGGGTGATTTGTTTGTTTAGGGAGGAGGAGGAGGCGTTCAGGGTTGCGGCGGATATTTCAAGGGTGACGCACTTTGATCCGAGGTGCGTGGTGGCTTGTGTAATTGGGACTGGGTTGGTCAGGGGGGTTGTCAGGGGTGAGGTTGTGGCTGAGGAGGATGTGGATGTCTTGATCGATCGGGCGGTGCAGTGGTTCCGTGACTCGAATGAAGGAATGGAAGGCGTGGAACTGAATTTGGAGGAGCTGAAGAGGCATGTTAGTCCCGAATGGGGGTTGGATGCGCTGAATTTGGATGAACATGCCGCGATTGGATATGTGTACAAGACACTTGGCTCAGGGGTGGTGCTGTTGCGAATGGCGATGCGAAGGTTGGCTGAGAGCAATAGGGGGTTACTGGAACGGTCTCGACTGTTTGAGGATCTCATAACGGACCTGGTCATGCGCGGCGGAGATGCCGACACGAACGCTTGCTTTGCCGGCGCGCTGTTAGGCGGCCTGCTTGGGTATTCGGCACTGCCTGACCACTGGAAGCTCGGACTCAAACAGAAGGAGTGGCTGATAGGCAAATCGGACGCCTTGTGCCAGGTCTTGGGTCTGAAGAACGGGTCATACGACGGCCGGGAGGATCCAGATATCGAGATTTATGGTGGCCGGCCAATGCTCAGCCAGGAGGAGATGGAGGCTCGCTGGATGGTGTTGCAGGCCGAGACTGCCAAAAAGATGAAAGAGGCGGCGCAAGTGAACATGAATGCTTCCAAACCCTCGAAAACTCGGTGGTCTTTACCGTGGCAGTCAAAAGGCAGGCAAGTTAATAGTTGACCATGATACACAGTCAAGCTTCCCTATACTGTGTAGGACACAGACTCAGAGCATTTGACGCGCTGTTATAAAGGGCTTCGCTGCTATATACCAGTGTCAACATGTCATAGTTTACCGAGAGTCCTGCGTCCTCCCCTCCCCTTTAATCTTGTCTGCGGCGTCCAACCTCTTAACAACCCTTGCTGGATTACCCGCAACAACAACAAAATCTTCCACGTCCTTGGTCACAACGCTCCCAGCGCCAACCGTCACACCTCGACCGATGGTCACGCCCGGGAGGACAGTCACATTCCCACCAAACCAGCAGTCCTCGCCAATGGTTATGGGCTTGCCTAGTTCGGGGCCATTAAGACCGTTGCGCACGAAGGGATCAATCGGGTGGGTTGCCGCAAAGAAGCTGCAATTGGGGCCGATGAGGGTGCGTGAGCCGATTGTTATGGGGCAGACAT
The DNA here is from genome assembly GCF_033297395.1 of Canariomyces notabilis. Taxonomy (NCBI): domain Eukaryota; kingdom Fungi; phylum Ascomycota; class Sordariomycetes; order Sordariales; family Chaetomiaceae; genus Canariomyces; species Canariomyces notabilis. The sequence continues at coordinate 110,403 of NW_027041855.1, forward strand.
CGAGGAAGGTGGCGTTGCTGTTGATGTAGACTTGGGGGGCAATTCTAATGACCGCCGCGTGTAAGCATGGACCGGCGTGAAGGAGGGACCGAGCTGCCAAACTGCCCGGGGGCCGGGGGAAGGGCGCGAAATTGACACATACTTTGTATTGAAGCCATAGTCAAATTTGATAGGTCCGTCTACCCAGGGGTAATCGTCCAAAAGCTTCTCATCTTCTTCAGGGGTGGCGCCTGGCGGAGGGAGCGGGGTGTCATCTTGGACGATCCTAAATGTGTGGGGGAGTCAGTGAAACTGGAAGGGGCGAAGGATATGTGTCTACAGGTATAATTAATAACTTACCGTTTCCAAAGCTCGACTTGTGTTCTCCGCGAGGCAACTCCGGTGGCACTTGCCAGGTTGAAGGCGTTGCACGCGGCTTTGCAGCGTTGACGATCTGCTACCAAGTCAGGGGTAAAGGCGTAATAGAGCTCGCCATTGAGCATCCGGCGACGGTTTTCGTTTAGGTCAAGTGTTTCGGAATCCATTGTTAACACTATACTCAGTGCAAGTGCCTGTTACCGCAACAAGGTCACTTGAGTTGATGGGATCTGCGCCTTCTTGCGCGGAGAGAGTTTCAGTCACTTCAGTTGACGGAAGGTTCGTTGAGAAACGTGGCAGACTGGACGGAAAGCGGGGCTACTGCTGTTGATCCACACGGTCTCAATACCTGGACTTGACTTGACTGACTCATCTCAAACTGTACTATAATCAGGAGACTTTTCTTCGGACGCCACAATCACGGGCCAGGATGTGAACAGGCTTCATGGGTAAAAAGGCTGAATCGAAATGTATCTGGCTCTACAAATACAGAGTAGGTACAGACCCAGTTCATACGTTGCTATCTACTCTGGAGCTGGGCCCTTGCTGGCCGGACCTTCCATCATGCTCGTCCGAGCCAAGGCCACTACCACCCATAGAACTACTAGTAACGCTACCCGAGACATAACTCCCAGAAGGGTTCCGCCAGAAGCGACCCAAGCCGGTCGGCAGGATATTTCCTTCGTCTTTGTCACTGCTCCTCAGCAGAAACAAAATCAGCAGGATAGACAGCAGGGCCAGCACGGTGATTGTCCCCTTGAAGCTCATATCCATGGAGGCCCTGGTCCATAACGGGGCGATGATTAGAGCCAAAGCTGCAATGCTACACATCACCCTCACAAGCTTCAAATTGTCGGCCAGCTTCTGCCCTACCCAACGAAACCCCCTTGCTGAATTCACGACGGAAAGCCCCAAGCCCGTAACCGTCTTCCACCCCAGCCAACGGACAATCTTCCTCGTTGGGATAATCCGAGTCACAACCCGCTGGTCGTTCCGAATCTGCTCCTCCAGCTTATGAAGCGTTTCGCCCACCAGGGTGCTTCGTTGAACGAGGCGTAGCCCATACGACGCCACGACGGCGACGAGGGCTGCGATGACAAAGGCATAAACAGGGGGTGGATTCTCAGCGAGCTCTCTCACTTGCATGCTGAACAGGCCGGCCGCGAAGGTCATGGGGATGAAGACAAAGGCCAGTTCGGTGAGCCGAGACACGCTTTCCGCCTCTTCGATGCCGCGCTTGCTCTCAAGGAGGGACATCTCTGCGCGGAGGGACTCCTGGGCCTTTTCACATCGCTTCTCCATACCCAGTATGTCGGCTTGGAGAGCATCCAGGGCGGTTGTAAGTCGTGATGGCGGCTCCGAGTCTCCAAGCACTGTTGTTTGCTCTATGCCGTCATCGGAGTGGGCGTATGGGAACAGGAAGAACTGGCGCAACGACTTGTGCAGCGCCGGCAGCTCGCTCTGCATCCGCCCGAGCAGCGTTCGCCAGTGGCTAAGCTGGTTCTGCATCATGCGCTCGTCCAGAGTTCCGGTGCTGATCTGGTCCAGCACGCGTCCAAATTGCTCAAGCAGCATGACCGTGTCTCGGTGAACGATTTGGAACACAGCAAGGAGTGGCAGACTGATGGCGGCGCTGGCAGTATCTGGGACTGATGCAACTCTGGAGAAGTGCTCGAGCCACGAGGTGGCATCGATGCATGCTTCGTCTATCGAGGACGCGTATTTCTTTAGGGCCTCTAGCCCTGCCGGGTCATTATCAAGTTGCCTGGCGGGCGGGGGTCCTCGGGGCGCCAGCCGCTTTGTGAACGGTAGTAGAGTCTCTTCTGTTTGTCTCCATGCTGTCGCTTCGGATGAGGAACCAAGTGACAGGCGGGGAAGCGGATCAAAGAAGAAAATGGCTGTACCGAAGTCAGCGTCGTAGCAGAGTTCTACCGGGAGCTTCAACATACGAATTTGTCTTTGCTTGAACTGTCCCCAGCAGAAAGTGACCCGTTCTTCCCATGCGACGATGTCAAGATCCTCTTTTACAGAATCGTCATCATCATCTTCGTCGGTATCGGAAAGACCATCTGACTTTCCGTTTGCCTTCGGGTTTGGTGGACGGTTCATGGTCGAGACTGAGAGAGACCACTCTTGGCGGAATATGTTGGTGAGAGGAGTAAGATGATGGCTCCTCCATTCTAGCCTTGTTCTGCCAGTGAGATTACCAGGTTCGGGGCTCTCGAATACCTCGACTTGACTCGACCACCACAAGCCGCCCCGAACGAGATCCTTGAACTCGGACTGGTTTCGGGGTCTCATATCCCTTCGATGAACCGGGCTGTACCAACGTAGTGACACATGCTGTTTAGGAAGAAACCGCGTAGGCCATGTGCTAGGATCCCGGTCCCCATACGAAGTTGCCGTGTACCCGGACCGGATGAGATGTTCTTCAAAAGTCTCGGGATTGAGATGCATGGTTGTGCCCAACGTGTTAATCAGCCTCTCGGAGAGATCACTGACAAAGATAGCGTGGGATGGCGGATCATGTTCCGCATCAGGGCGGTCCCCTGCCCCAGAGATCAATGATGACAGACTGTGAGGAGGATCGTCTTCGTTCCACTCGACGACGGCCAACTGGACACCTGGGTTTCCTGCTTGAGGGGGGGTGCGAAACGACAGAAGGGTGTAATGGCCGCTGAGCCTATTGCGCGACCTTGCCAGCACATTTCGCAAATGAGGCATTCCTTGTCGACCCTCCTGCCCCCGAAACCGCTCGATATAGTTTGTACGCCTTGAGGGCGGCACGCGGGAAGCCGGCGTGACAAATGGCTGTCCAGCGTGCCTCAGCGCCGGGTCGCTAGACGCCATCGCGCCCGGCACATACACGAGTTGATTTATGGCTAGGTATATCACTGGATATGGCTGTCAGCCTTTCACGCGTGGGAGACGGTAGGACTTTGACGATTATTAGGATCTCGGACCGGGCTGCACCTTAAACGGAAGGCGTGGGGCACATTGCCCTGATATTCGGATGGCTGGGACAGGTTGAAGTTGTCCAATGAGAAGGGGGGGTACAGTGTCGCCGCGCCTTTCCAGGTTGAGGAATACTCGGTTCTGAATGGCGGAGACTCTAGCTGCAGCCTGCAATCACGTCGTATTGGGGAGGCTGGATTCGAAGAACACATGAGGAGATAAGGAGACACAAGGCAATCGCGAGAGCATCGTTGGTTCCCATGTTGTTCTTCCGTACATGTAAGATTCATTCTAACGATGCTGACGACAAGAAGGTGAAGAACTTCCTCTAGGGCACAAAATGGCGGACACGCCATTAGGACAACACACACCATGGTTTGGGTACAACGAGTCGCTCTTGCTAGTGGTGCGACGCATAGGAGGTGGGTGCCTACCTACCTTTTTACCTAAGATTGCACCTACCGTACATGAATAGCACCGCCACGGCTCCCTTGTTGGGATTTTTTGCTCGGGAAAAGTACCAGACCCTATTCAGACTGACAACATCTTGGTTACCAGCATTTCTTCATAGACATAGAGGGGTGCTGCTCGGGCTCTTCAACTGCGCAGCGTTGGCGCTTGGGTGTCTCTTGCTTGCCGGTTGCTCAGCTCCAAACATCCTGGCTGGCATTTACCTTGTCGCGTTTTCTTTGCCTGCATCCGACACAACCGCGGGGTTTTCCCATCTAGAGATCCGTTTGGGTTATTTTTTCCTGTGCGCCAGGTCAAGCACCAGCAGCAGCTGGACCTGCGGCGATCCTGATCAAGTAATCGAGCGTCTTCGAGATGCTGATGAGCCCTGGAACCTCGGAAAAACGGCGTACGATCTGAGAGATCAGGCGGTATCGCCTTCCCTTCTGTGAGTAACTGCATGGCTTCCACACAAAGTACTAAGTACTACTGTATTGCTGAGGGTTGTTTTCTTGATATGACCGCTAACAACGGTGTCTTACTCTACAGCATCATCTCAATGGCGTCAAACCTTATATCTATCTCCCTCACATGTATCTCTTCAAGTTCATTTCCAATCATTACCCCCTTGGGAGTCATCACCTCATCCCACAAGACGGCGCGAGTATGGTTCACAGCAGCCCTCGTTGTCAACGCCATCTATGGAATGGGCAACTGCTTGCTAGCAGCCCTCTGGCAGCACGCGGCGGCAGCAACAGCGGCGCCTATGATGGTATACTTATCCTCTGGGGCGGTCACAGCCGTGGTCGGACCGCTTGCCACCACGCTGGTGTGGTTGGGCTTTGGTCTCACTCTTGTTCCGGGAGTTATGTGTCTCAGGGACGTACTGGCGGTTGTCTCGCCTAAGCCACGGGACCTCTACAGTCCGCCCCCGGAGTCTGGCGATGGCGATGGAGAGTTCACGGATGTGGAACACGCGCAAGGGCAGGGATCGGGTGATGCGGTCGTGGCGTCCGGGGCCGGTGGAGAACCTTCAGAGGCCGTACAGGCCGGAGAGGGACAGGCTGAAGGACATGACGCCCCAGACATTGAAATGGAGTCGCTGAAAGCGGTGGACACAAACAGGTGAGATGGGGGCACTGCTGAGACTGACCCGGTTGAGCCTGGTCCGGCCCTGCATACAGATCCCGAAGTCCCACTCGTCAAGACGGAGGAAAGCCCTGGAAATGTTGAGGAATAGAACGCGCCTTGATCATTAATGGGAACACTCGTCGACTTGACCAGTCCTGGCTTGGCTGGGTTAACTGCGGTGGCTTTCATATGATAGGGTTTCAAATACGACACTCATTCTCCTAACGGCAGACCATACTTGTATGTGCATGTACATCCCCAAGGAGGTACCTAGAGGTCCCTTTAAAGGTCTAGAATCTGTGACCAGGGGACTTATTACCTTAGTAACGCCACGGTTTACAAGATACCTAGCTTACAACACGGAAGTATAGGTGACTGATGAGTGCAGACTACCTGTAGGTAGGTACCTAGACAGCATTACGGTTTCAACAGTCCCAACTCCATTCTTTACTCCTATATCCCAACTCTGCTACTACTATGAAACATCATGGAAGAAGACCAACCCCTCACTCTAGGTATACGGGAGTCACCTTTCTACGCAACTTAACTTAACGAGGTCACCTTCAGATGTGAGGCCTGTTGATGTGTTGCAACTATATAAAAAGGACTGCCCCACACGAAGCAATTATCCTTTCGCATGTCCACATGATGCGGCTTTGGCGCATGCCAGTGCCAGTCTCAAGTTGATAGCAAGAGTGCTATTCATATGTGGGTCACTATCCTGATGTGAATTGCCGCCCTGTTAGGCCTCTTCAATTCGGCCGGCAGAATACCGAGGAGCCAAAGAGCGAAAGGATCTTCATCTATTTAGACGGAGAGCTAACGTCTGCACAATTGTCATTGGGCACACAAATGAAACTTGATGTATGGTTGTTCCCTTGATGCTTGTTTTGCAAATGCCGAACTTCTATGACCACAAGTTTACCAGGACAAAGCTAGGTATGGCCACCTGGATTCGAGTTGTTCCATGGGGGGCATAAGTTTTTAAAAGACGTTGCATTTGCTGGTTCTCAGGTGTTCTTGAGTTCTCTTGATGTCCGGTCCAACGATTCACCTTCACCGGTCAATACCACGATCGACAATGCCGACCTCCTGGACTACTCTGGTGCTGCCCTCGCTCCTTTTTGGTGCTGGGGCAGTAGCGGTAGCAGATCCCGCTACAGTTGCGGGATCATATGCGGCCAATGTAAAGGTGTAAGTCTCCCTCCTCAGCTTCCAGTCAGTATCATGTACTGAAAACGTACGGTCAGGCTTCGTAACGGGATCTACCCCCTCGATGTCGTGGATGAAATCGAGGTAGCCACCAGGCCCAAGGTCGAGGCGTTCCTTGCCAAAAAGGTCGCCGCGGGAACAAACAACAACTGCACCTTGGCTAATGCCGCTGTGAGAAGAGAGTGGAGCGATCTCAGCGTTGCCGAGAGAGAAGAGTATGTCAAAGCCGTGCAGTGCTTGATGAAGCTCCCAGCACGGGCTCCGAAGGACAAGTTCCCGGGCGCTATCAGCCGATTCGATGACTTCGTGGCCTACCATATGACGCACGCCATGGAGCTGCACGACAACTATCATCTCTTCCCAGCCCACAAACACTTCGTCTGGGTCTATGAAAAGGCACTTCGGGACGAGTGCGGATACAAGGGCTACCAGCCTGTACGTTGCATCCACCCAAGCCATGTACATGTATGTAGATTGTGTCTCTGACTTTCTAGCAGTACATGAACTACGACCGATACGCCCGTGACCCAATCAACTCGCCCATGTTCAACGGGAATTCTTCGAGCATGGGAGGCAACGGTGAGCCTGACCCTAACTACAAGGGCGTTGCCCAGCCCGGCCGGACTCCGAACATCATCGCCTCGGGCGGAGGAGGAGGTTGCGTGAAATCCGGTCCATTTTCAGAGTAAGCCATGATCCCTCTCCAATATACCTCGGCTTCAATGATCAGAAAGATTGACACAAATAACAGCATGGTTGTGAGCTTGGGGCCCACCTCGATGGCCTCTTACCGGAATCTCCCCAAGAACCCTCGCGCCGACGGCACCGGCGCGAATCCACGCTGCCTTCGCCGCGACATCAACCGCAACGCGGCCATGGGCGCCACGGCCGACCACGCCTACAAGCTGCTGACACAGAGCAAGGACATCAACACCTTCTACAACACCCTGCTGGGCAGCCCCGTGCCCAAGGGCGATCCGTACCCATGGGGGGTGAGTCCAACCTTGAACCAACCCCACCTTATTCTTGTATGTGACAAGACTAACCGTCAACTAGATCCACACGGCAGGCCACTACATCCACGCCGTCGACCCGGGCGGTGACGCGGCCACCTCCCCGGGCGACCCGGTCTTCTACTTCCACCACGGCGCACTCGACCGGCTGTGGTGGCTCTGGCAGATGCAGGATCCCGACAACCGGCTGAACGCCGTGCCCATGGTCGGCAACGTCGGACATGGCGGCCACGGCGGCATGAAGGCTAAGCGCCAGGGACGCGTGACTGATCCCACCAAGATGCAGATCGACCTGGCCTGGCTGACGGACAAGCCCATCCCGCTGATGGAGGCCCATGACCAGCTTGGGTCGAATGGCGGGCAGTATTGCTATATTTATATTTGAGTGCAGTGTCTAATTAGGGTTTGAGTCTGGGCGGACTTTACTTGTTCAAGTTCTTTGACTCGGTTTCCTATCTGAGTACCTTATCTAGGTACTTACAGTCTTACTTAAGGACCCTAGGATGCGATTTCTACTTGTTAATCAAAAAATGCAATGCCTTGACTTTCTTGCAATTCAGTTGTTATGTGATGTTTACCCACCTACCCTACCTAGGTACCTGAACCCTCACCGTGGAATCGTGGATACCTTGTAAATATCTTCTCGTTGAGTGCAACAGCTGTCTCTGCGCGATATGCTCTAGGTACTAGATACCACTAGACCGCTACAAACCACGCACGGTAGAGGATCTGCTATCGTTCGTTCAGGCATGTTTACAGTCCATCCATCGTTTTTGAGCAAATAGGGGTAAGGGGCTAGTTCAAACCGTGGCTGTGTCGACGCCTAGACTCCTTGGAATGCAATGGAGCCTCGTGTTTCAGCATTCGAACTCTAAACACATTTGAAGAGCATATCAGCAGATACTATAAACTATTCAACGTCGTCTCCTCATCATACACTTAATGCACACTTGCGGCTTTAGTTACTCTTAGATCCGAAGATTCAACTAATCCGCAACTCGTGTTCAGGCTCCTGTGGCTCAGTGGTAAGGCGTCTCACTCGTAATGAGAAGATCCTCGGTTCGATTCCGAGTAGGAGCATTTGTTTTGTCTCCTTTTTGGTTCTCGCACTCCTAGTTTTTCACTTATCTAGTATATACTACTATGCAAGCATACATGTAAGCAGGACGTTGAAGCCGGTAGCTCACGGTACCTAAGAGATTGAAGTATGGAATCTAACTACTGATGTAAGGGCTAAATCGTCTTGCATCTCGGCTAAGCCTTTCCAACATTCATCGCGCTCTAGTGTGAAGCGTCTCCACTGAGCTGTTCAACTCTCTCCCGGACGAGTAGCTCAGGGGTAGAGCAACCGGCTGCAGTCCGGTAGGTCACGCGTTCAAATCGCGTCTCGTCCTCACGGGCCTTACAATTTTGCTGCCCCTTTCCCATGGAAACAGGTCAACTTTGCATCAAGGTCTAACCTCCTTTTTGCCAATGCTTAACAGTACCTTACACAACTTCCAATTCCAACGACCTACGAAGTACATTACCTACCTGATGTATTATGCGCATGTATTTTGCGCAGCACAATTACTTGTTACTTACCTTACAGTCTCCTCTCCTTTTCCCTTGGAAGTCGTAGCATGGTATAACCCTTCTACCGAACCTACCAGCCGCACAACGCCGCAAACCTCTTGACCCGCTCCTTGAACGAGGCCATGCCGATCTCATAAGCCTCCCACGCGCCGACAATGCGCGGGCTGTGCAGATCGTCGCCGTACCGGCGCATTAAGTCCTTGAGCGTCTCCTCAAGGTGCTGCACAGGGTCGTACGACTCGCACAGAGCCTGCCACTCGATCAGGAAGCGCTGCTCGTCCTCACTCATGGCGCGGAAGAACACAGCCTGCTCGGCGTCCCGCCCGTACGCCATGATCTGCTCGATCGCTCGCTCCATCGTGCCCGCGACTGGCGCGAACAAGGCCCGCAGCTCGGCCTCCCGCGGTGCGCGAACCGCCCGCTGCGCTAGGGCCGTCTCGTACAGCATTGCGACGCGGAACGACTCCTCAAGGCGGGCTTGGAGGATCCGGGCCTGTTGGAGGGAGGTGAGGTGTGGCTCGGTGTGTGTCATGGATGTGGTTAGCCGCGGGCCGGGGGAAGTGGGATAGGGGCGTTGTTGGTGCAGGAGGTGTTGCTGGCGTTGCAATTCTTGCTGCAGCTGCTGATTTTGTTGGTGCAGTTGGTGCAAGTGTTGTTGCTGTTCTTGCTGCTGTTGATACAGTGTCTCTTGCCTCTGATACTGCTCCTGCTGCTGCTGCCGAAGGTTATGGACCTGTTGCTGCATCTCCTGAACCAGGGTCCTCGCCTCGTCATGGGTAAGCCATCTTTGACCCTTTTGCTGGTTGCCCTTCTGCTGGCCGCCAAACGGCTGCTGGAATGGGTCATGGTATTGCCCTTGGCCAGCATTATTGGGCCATGCCGGTGGCGCCTGGCCGAATGGCGCCTGGGCCTGTCCAAACGGCGTCGGGGCTTGCCCAAACCCCCGGTGAGCTTGGCCGAATGGCGCTGCGGCCTGCCCAAACGGTATCGGGGCTTGCCCAAACCTCGGTTGGGCCTGCCCGAATGCCGGCACGGGTTGCCCAAACGCCGCCGGCGGGGCTTGAGGTGCCGACCATTGTGCTGGCTGGGGCTGGGGCTGGGGCGCCGGCTGAGCTTGGAATGGATTCCAGGGCACGGGTGGATTCGGCGCTACCGGCCACGGACCTGTACCACCAAAGCCTGCAGGAGCGATAGGGGGTCCTTCCTCCATGTCCATCTCATCCTCAGCGTTCCAGTTCTTGTTCTTTTTCCCGCTTTTGCCCCCCTGATGCCCCCCGCCGTTCTGGCCGTTGTTTGCCCAGGGGTTCTGGCCCTTGTTTGGCCACGGGTTTTTCTGGTTGTTTTGCCAGGGATTCTGCTGATTGTTTCCCTGGTTGTTGTTTCCTGCCCCCTTATTTTTATGCTGCTGGTTCCCATTATTGCCCTGATGTTGGCCACCGTTCTGCCCGTTTTTTGGCTGGCCGTTGTTCTGGGCATTGCCCCCCTGATTTACTTGGAAGGCCATTGATTGTTAGATGCCTAGGATTAAAGACAAGGTACTACTTAGTAGGTAAGGTACGCACCTGATAGGACTGAAAGAGTTACTAGTGATGATGCCTCGCCCTGCAATATTCACTCAGTGCCAGCGCTGCGTTCCAGTGTTGGAGCACTTAGGTGTTCACTGAGGTGGATGCTGAGTCTTGGCTCCAATATCAACTCATATGCCGATCTCACCACTCCGTTCCCGGTGTAGTGGACTCTGTGTAAGGCTGACTAAGGTATTCTCTCGAAACTTGACAGTTTTCTGCTTGTTAACGCAGCCCAACTACTAGTAGGCTTTGGTGCTCAAGGTAGTTGCGAAATGTCGAAGACAAAGGCCAACAAGAGGCGGTCATGGCTCTCCGGATTCCGTAGTGATTTTTAATGCTATCTGTAGGGATAAAGGATGAAATCCCTATAATGGCTTTGTTCCATTGTTAACCTAGAACATGGGACCGAACATGTCAAGCACATCCGGTCGTTGAATAGGTAGTATTTCGATTCTTTGACAATTTAAGATGCTGTTATACAGTCAAAGACTATGCCGTATGGGAAAATTCTCTAGCAGATCAGGGATGTCGTGAGATGGGATTCTGAAAGCGAGACTCACAATGTACTTCGTAAAGAGGGGCAGGACAAGTAACTTCTTCCACCCCAAATTCCCGGGCCGTGAATTACCGCCCGCTTTCCGTCGTCATGTTTTAAGTGAGACAGGTTCAAATCTATCCGTCCAGAAATAAACAACAAGATCCGGGTGGACTCGGTGGACTTTAGTTGGGAAGCAACGTACAGCTTCCCTAGCGTTCAATACTAGCTGTACTCATGCCACCAGCATGATATCGTGATGCCGATTTAGGAATGCTCTCACCGCTTCAACAAAAGCATTCAACTCAGCTTCCGATGTCTCCAGTATCAGAGCGATATACCCTCTTCTCACCGTCCAGAATCCCGCCTCAAGCATCTCGAACCAAAACAAATCCCTCAGGTCCTTCCTCTCTTTCCCATTGATATCTTCGCCACACAACACCTCGTCCCTGACATCATCAGTGAAATGAAATCCAATCAGCGATCCGCAACCTGTAAAGCACAACCTTGTCCCCTTAGAGAGACTCGATAGTTTCCGTCGGAACTCATCCGCACTCCTATTAAAATCCTCGCAGACCTCTGGCGTGTAAATCCGCTCCAGCGCCGCTCGCCCGGTAGCCATCACCAACGTATTATTATTGAACGTCCCCGAATGCGCCAGTCCGCCTTCAATACGAGGGTCATACAGGGCCATGACATTCTCGCGCCCACCAAACGCCCCAAACGCGAGCCCACCCCCAAGATACTTACCCAGCGTGACCAGATCAGGTTCCAACCCCATCTCGACTCCAAGCCCGCCGGGCGCCAAGCGCGAAGTCATGACCTCGTCCAGGATAAACAAAGCCCCCTTTGCGCGCGCCGCGTCCCGCACGGCCATCAGAAACTCGCGCGTGGCAGGGATACACCCACCAGCGCCCTGCACCGGCTCAACCAGCACAGCCGCGAGATCCCCAACAGCACTGATCGTCTCAACGGCCGATGCGACGTCGTTATACCGCGGCGCCACGACAAAGTCCGCCTGATCAACTACATTTGCCGCTGGCCGCCCGTCGGGGAAGGATAGCACCCCGCCGTGGTACCCCCCTGAAAAGACAACGACCTTTCGCCGGCCGGTAAAGTGCCGCGCGCCAGCGAACGCATGCAGATTGGCCTCGGTGCCCGAGTTAGTCATGCGCACGCGGGCGAGGCGGAAGCGGGCGCAGAGCAGCTCCGCAAAGGCCTGTTCGTGCGCCGTGCTGGCGCCCAGGCTGACGCCCGCCGAGTCGAACGTCGAGAGGAGCGTTTCTCGGATCAAAGGGTGTGAGTGCCCGTAGAGACCTGCGCTGAGCTCGCCGACGAGGTCTAAATACCTAGGTAAGTGGGGACAGGAGTTAGACAGAGAGATGTACTTTGTTAGGGGTTGCAGCAGGGGTTTTACTTGTGGCCGTCCTCATCCCAGACGTAGGCGCCCTTGCCTTGCTTCATGCTGAGGGGAAAGGGAGAGGTGTACAGCACCGTGCGGGTATTGCCGCCGGGCAATGCCTGGGCTGCCTGCTCATGGAGCGACTTTGAGCGGGGATTGTTCGCAACAAATCTTGCTTCGGCAGCACTCAGGGCCCTTTGTGCTGCGTCTTTGTCCGGCTTGGCCATGGCCGGCGTGGCGGGGTCTCTGACCGGTGCCGATGCCATTTTCCGATCGGATTTCTTCAATTGTTCCAGGCCCCTAAGTTTGTCATGAGCGACTGTATATCGAACGATATGATACCTTACTAGGTGTTTGCTCGCGGGTTGCTGTTGGCTGCCGCCGTGCCTCCCCCTCTTTCTTCCCAACCCCTCCCACCGTCTCCCAGGATCGCCCTATCAGGCTCATGCTAGGGGTCGCACTGTACATACAGTAGGACCCTGCCCTAGTTGCAGCGGGACATAAGCGATCCGGTGCCGCCGGGTCCCGTCTCACCCAGGCCCCGGCACCTCTGTCGACAATCCACGTCACGTATTTCGACTAGAGCAACAGCACCCACTGCATCACACTGTTGTGCGGGACCGAAAACCATTTCTGGCCTTCAGTCTAGCTGCGTCGCTTATTCCCCACAACCAAATAGCTATAGCGCATTCTATCCTCTGCGCATCTCCGGCTAAGATCCGCGACTCGGACAGGTACCCAACACCAGAGAGCGACTGAACGCCTGTTAGCGTCCTGTGCCAGATACATGTACTAGCACATACTTGGCAGCAGCAGCCATGGCCCACCACGTGGGCTTCTTCACCTACCTGCGACTCAAAGTCATCGTCACGCTCTTACGCGGCCTGCTCGTCGTGCAGGGCTATCTGCCGCTCCGCCGGGACCGGCTGCTCGCCCAGAAGATCCCTGTCCACCGCGAGCGCGTCCGTATCCCCTCGCGCGACCCAGCCCGCTTCATTGACGCCTACCTCTACCACCCGCCCTCGCCGTCCTCCGGCCCGGCCCCCGTTGTCGTCAACTGGCACGGCAGTGGTTGGGTCTTCCCGCTGCTGGGCAGCGACGAGCTCTACTGCCGACGGATCGCGCACGAGGCGTCCATCTACGTGCTCGACGCCGACTACCGCAAGGCGCCAGAGAACCCCTACCCGGGCCCGCTCAACGACGTCGAGGACGCGCTGCGCTGGGTCGGCTTGCAGTCCTCGCGCTTCGACCCCGCGCGGGTTGCGCTCTCGGGCTTCAGCGCCGGCGCCCACCTGGCCCTCGTCGCCGCATCCGCGCTCCGCAAGTCGCTGGCCCAGCTCCACCTCACCATCGTTGCCGTCGTCGCACACTACCCGGAAACCGACCTGTCGGCCGAGCCCGAGACCAAGACAGTCCCCGCCCCGATCCGCCCCCACCCGCACGCGATGCTGCATTTTTTCCACGACTGTTTCGTCCCCGATAAGGACCTACGTACCGATCCAAAGGTATCACCGTCGCGGGCTGACCCGGCAGAGTTCCCGCCGCATGTGATTATGCTGACGGCATCGGGGGATGTTTTCTCTCCTGAGGCGGTCGAGCTCGCGGCCAAGCTGGACGATGGCCGGAGGACCGTGGTCGTGAAGACGCTGGCGGATGTGCATCATGGCTTTGACAAGGGCGCGCAGAGAGGCACCAAGGAGTGGGACAGACGGGAGGAGGCGTATGAGGTTGTTGTTAAGAGCCTGAAGGACGCGCTCCAGGTTTCATAGACTTCAATGCGCTCTCTCTTTCCACCAGCACCTTACCACTGTTGGGACGTGCTGTTGCATATGGGCAGTCTTGGCATGGTAGGAGACGATGTGCTTGGCCCGGGCCGAGAGAGTTTGCTCTCGGTGCACGGTTCATGTGTATCCCATCGTCGCATCGCCTTTTTGTGTAGCTTCGTGGCGCGAACTTCCCTTTGCTTTCGATTTCGAAAATTCTCGTTGTTAATGAGGGTTTATCGCTGGATTTAATGTCGCTCAATCGGCATTCCATGTCGTTGTCCATTTTGTAAGGTGAGTCTGGCCTTGACGAGCCCGGATGAGAGATGAACAGGAGGATGACTGAAGAGAACGAGGGGTTGGGAGAGAAGGGCTGAAAGGTTGAGAGGGGCCCCTGCAGTGTGCACAAGTGACAAGAGCCTGGTTGCAGTGAGTGGTAGCGAGGGAGGGTACGGAGTACCTACAGTACGTACTCCGTAGTCTGGGCCGTTTGCAGTACTGTGGGTCAATCTTGTGGTTGAGATCTAACCATTCCTAATTGGGCACGAACGGTCGGATTGAGTTCGATTGCTCGACGTTTGTCACTGTCTCAGAAACAATAAATCTCGTCTCCTCCAACTCAACAAAACCAGCGGTGAGTACGGTCAGAAAGCTTTATCATCATCTCCTGCTTTCCGTTAATACTTCAGGTGTCTTATCGATACTGGATGGTTGGAACTTCAAGGCCAAACCTTATCTCCAAGTCGGAGGCTAACGCTGTGCCTTGAAGCATCCCATTTCCAGGCTGTCATTTCTGATCGAAACCATCTCCATATCCCAAGAGAACCCCAGGCTCTTCTCAATCGACGCGTTAGGTCCTAACCAACTTCCTACACAGGTAAGGGAAATATGACACGAACTTTGCTCCTCTCTGCCCTGCAGATGGGCCGTATCGGTTTGACAGAGTTTAACCACCTCCGGTTACCAGGCTGGCGGGCTCAGCGGTGCATGTGAACCCTCCAATTACGACCATCGACCGCTCCCGATTTGACCATAATCGTCGCATTTGCGCTGACTGCGGGCGGGATCTTCCCCAGTCATCGTACACGGCTAATCAGTTTGCCAAGGGCCCGGGCCTGTCGAGATGCGCGGGCTGCGTGCATGGCCACCATTCCGACACCTGGTCAGCTAGGGAAGTCGACAGCGGCCGCTACAACAACGCCCGGAGGCCACGTTCTCTGACGACGCTATGGAAAATCCCTTCGCCGAGGGTGCGTTTCGCTGGGTTGCCAAGGCAAGATATTCCGATGGCGACCGCCGAGGCCAGCAGTGCGTGATCAAGTGGTTCAAAACGGGCGTCGTGTTTGAAGAAGACTATTTCACCCTCGACATCAAGGCTGTCGACAAGGCCTTGGAGATTGTCAATCGCTTCAACCAGTTAAACATTGTCAACAAGACCATCAAAATCAATGTGCCCCAGGTGTGGCGCATTACTCGTTCGCATCGCAGCAACTTGATCGGTTCGCGTCATCTCATCGAGCCTTTTATCCAGAACTACCAGAAGTTCAACAGCAACACGGGATGGAACGACGACACTCGGCATTGGGCGCGAGTCATGCAGGCCCTAAGCCACTTCAGCTATCACATCAGTGGAGGGAACTACGTCCTGTGCGATCTCCAGGGCGGCATCTACCAGAACGAGGTTGTTTTGTCGGACCCCGTCATCCTCTCCCGAAACCGCGAGTACGGGGTGACGGATCTCGGCCCCGAGGGAATCAGCTCCTTCTTCAGTCAGCACTGCTGCAACGAGTACTGCCGTCCTAACTGGACTCAACCGGCCAATCCCCAAGAGTTCTACCGCCATGTTCGCGGCACCACCATGATTCAGCGCAACGTGCCTACCGCCATGTCTAGGTCTCGTTACACCTACTACTAGTACCATGGGCTTCAAGAGTGTTGGTGGTCTTCAAGAATGTCAAGGGTACGCTTAAGAGTCCTGGTCTGATATGCACCAGTGTTTTTCTGTTATTTCGGTTTGCCCGGTATCTGGGCTTTAAATCTTAATGTCATCTGAATGCAGGTTACCTATTGAGGTGCTTGACCATGGTCCACACCTGTCAACCACCTACTCTAGTAGCGAGATCTCTAACTTCTGGTCTCCTCATCGAGCTTTTCCCAAATACCGGGACACAGACGACCATCAGCACAATGGTAACGAAAACCGTAATCAGCCAGTAATTGGCCTGGGAGTCCAAGGGAACTCCGAAGATGGTCTACAAAATTTGGTCAGTGACTTCTGCCTCCATCGAGGTAACAGGAATAAAGATGCGACATACAGCAATAGATGCCGCAGGGACGAATACCAACCCGACAACGGCAACATATTTCGCCGCCGTACTCTCGATCCAAGAAGCGACTGCAACACTCTTGGAAGTCTCAGCCATACGAAGAGCGAGGAAGTTGTTGACCTATGTAATAGTTGTTATTATGCCAGAACCGTATCAAGGTAAGTAGATACCTGAGTATGGTAGATCGAGGATTGAGAGAACTGACAACACTTACAGCCGTGTTCTGCAAATCGAGTCTCCCGCGCAGATATTCTGCGCGGGCAACTACCTCTACCGCTCTCTGCGAGAGATAGTCCATCTCCTGCTGGAGCGCCATATGCTGCTCTTTTCCGACCGCCGTCTCGGCATCGGACTCGACAAGATCCTTAGACAACCCCTCCGACTCGAGAAACCGGTGTACCATTTCAGTCAGTCGGTGAAGAGTCTGGCTGTACATCTGCCACGCCAGAGCAAGCTGCGCCAGCCCGACAGATCTTTGTCGCAGGGCAAGCTGCTGTTCCCAGTCCTGTGGATTCTCCGGTCCAGGGCACGCAGGTTCTGTGGATTGGCCATTCCTACTCCTTCTAAACCGGTCTGCTTCAATATCATGCATATGTGCACTGCTCGACCGCCTGCGTATCATCTGCAACGCGGCCTCGGGAACGCGCACGTTGACATCGGTGCTACTCACGAGGACAATACCGGTCTGTCCGCTGGCCGTTTCGAGCAGGTACGTTTCCCGCCATGTCGCTTCGATCTTGTAGTTGAGCATATCGGCGAGAAATTTGCAGACAATGGTGGCCAGCGCCGCCGGGTGAGCCGCCAGGGAACGGGCCTCGAGGATTGTGTCTGCAATCTTGACTAGGTCGGCCTCAGAAGTGCAGAGCAGTATGCCCTCAGTTACGTTGGCCTCGCTGCAATGCGAGAGCGCCATCGAGACTGTCGTGCCGAGTATGACCGAGTCGGGCAATCTCATTGTGATGCCTGTATCATGGAACCACTCATGTTAGGGTTCCTCGACCAGGTCACATATCCCATAGTTCATACTTACCTATTCTTCCCTTACAGCTGCCCTTCTCATGCCAGCACGACGTGGGAGGGTGTGTTTGGAAATGCGAGGTCGTGGCAATTAGCGGATACCAGGCCAGTCGAGCTCGGGTAGCTGTTGGGAGGCGCATTTGTTCAATCAGGCTCTCCAGAGTGGTCTCAGAGAAGGGGTAGGTCCATGGACGCGAGACCCGCTGGTGAATGAGCGGTATGGCCTTTTGGGGGCTGTTCTTGCTAGCTAAGTGCCGAATTTGGTTACATTTGGCAAGTCTGTGATACCAGAACAATGTTGTGTTAGACCCAAAGGCCCACTTTAAAGGGGTAGGAGAGTCCTGACACAAGTCGTAGCCGTCCATGCGGTTGTTTGAGGGTTGCCGATGTGGAGATTGTTGGTAGCATAGCATGACCACTGGGTAATAGTGGTAGAGGCTCCAGATCTTTGAAGGACGTTGCCTATAGGATGGATCTTTAGGGTTCTGTGATGGAAATGGAGATGTGTTATGGCCGTCACAGCACTTGAGCTTACATTGTCCCGACTAGTGTCAAGAAGCCATGCTTCTTGCCGATTATATTCCACCTTTCTGAGTACACGCTTCGCCTCAATGTTGAGAAACACGTCCAAGATGTTTGACGACATTCCCGCTTTGAAAGAAGTCTGGGGAGGGGATGGAAAAGCTAAACGCTCAACATCAGCGTACAAGTAGACGGGAGGCAAGGAACCTTAACTACAACGGTACCTAAGTAGTGACAAAGGTTCTGAGTCCCTGATAGTGATGGATGCCTCAACAAAACACCCCTGGGATGCACGGTTCTTGGGGGTGTGATGATGGCTGCATGTGCGTCGTGCAGGAAAGCTCCTGGACTAGAATCATGATGAACCTGGGAGTGCCCATCCAGGACAGCATCAGTTGCAATAGGTGCCAAAATATCATTAATTATTATCACCATGAGGCTATGTACAGTAGGAATGATAAGGTATTATGTGAAAACCGCGAAGAAAAGAAATCCTCCTCTATCCAAGTCATTAATGAAATACAACCAGGTTCGTCAACTCAAAGCCCAGGAAGTCAGCACAACAGAAACAATCCATGCAAAAGATAAGCCAGCATCATGAAAGGCTTTGTTGAACCAGCGTCCAGCACTGCCTCCGCCACCGCCCGGTCTTGGGCCATGGTAAATTGCGCAAAAGTGCAGAGCTTCCGGCAGCTCTGAATCATGCAGACATGCACCCCTCAGCTGAGCCTGTGCAAGCACTCCCACCTCCCACCTTCTCGAAGCCCAGCTCAGCTGTGCTGTGCCCTCAGACTCGCAGCATCAACGGAATCCAGTCCGCAAACCAACCCCACATAACCCCCTATTCCCTTTCTCATACTCGGCACCCGACAACACCCACATCCGACACAAGCGCTCCAGTCCAGTCGTTGTCGAGAATGAGGCGGAATCAAGGTGGAATGACAAGGCCCATGGTTACTTGGGTTCTGACCCGTGAAACCAGGCAGAAGGGGCCACGCTTCTGCTCTCGCTGCCCAACTTCCGCATCTTTTTGTGGTGCTTGGAATGAGGCAGCGAGTTGCGGGCGCCGGGGTCGGTGCGCAGAACGGGAATTGTCACATATAATGCCGCTGCTGCTGCGGTGGTGCATACTTCTAGCTTCTTGGTGCTCCCTCCGTGTCGTCTTTGGATAAGCGCGCGGCGGACCATGATGACCGGAGGTGCGAGGTGGTGGTGGTGGTGGCGGTGATTGCTATCGAACTTGAAGCTGACTGGATCCGTATGGTACAGGGACTGGCCGGCAGTACGCGGTGGAATCGAAGCAATGACAATGGAGGATTCAAGCACTTAGGAGGCCAGTCCGTTGGTGCTTGTCAACAGTATTGTCGAAGGGATAGAATTTGTAGGCTTCTGTGCGCCAATAGCAGTGTGACGAGGCTTTGTCAACTGGGGTGAGGTAAGCTTGGAAGGGGGTTTGAGTTGACCAGGACCTGCCTGTAGTCAGGAATGAGACCATGAAAGAACTCGAGTGCAGCGCTGATGACGGTACATATACTCGAACAGAAGACACCGATGGCTTTCTGATCTGAAGTTTCTCCCCAAACTTGCTATATGCCTCTTTGCCGCCAGGGGCTATACTCCAGGCCCTCATGCAGGATTGTCGGTGATGATTTAGGTTTGATCCCCTGGATAGCCCTCAAAGAGACCGGTTAACGTCGCGGTACCTGGCTGTCGATTCGGGCCAAGATCGTTGCTGTGCCCCTCCCAAGTGCGACTGCGCCGCTCTGCCCCGGACCATTTCCCCGGGCCGTCAATCTTGCATTTGCTGCCGCATTAGCGGCCCAGCCCAGGCCGGCCTCAGTGGCCCAATTCAAGACGCCCGGTGGCTTACTCAGATTTGTGTTGAGAACAACTCTGTGATTGCCGGTTTGATTCAGCTGATGGCCTGATGCGTTGACTGACGGCACTCAGCATCCTCAGTATGCACAACCTGGGCCTGTACTTGGCGAGCTACATCGTAAAAGCATTGAGTTCACCGTCATTCCGAGATGCAATGGGAGCGGGATGCTCGTGGCCATCGAACCGGCCACCGTTAACTGACCTGTCCCAAAACAACCGCCCAAGACCGAGGTTGGTGCTGAATCATGCATCTTTGCGTTCATATGGCAAATGCTTACTATCGAATGTCGACAACAGCCTTGCAAGAAACGACTCGGTGTTTTGCGAAGGAAAGGTCACCCACTTCAAGTTGTCCGCACGCTGATCATGAATAGGGGCAGGGGTAAGGGGTAAGGCAACAACAATCTCAGCCGACTCAATAAGAAATCTTGAAAGTGTTAAATCTGGCGTTCGAACGCATCGAACCTGCACTACGCAAATCCGGTCAACACCTACAAGCCTTACTCTGCAGGAGCTGTTCCCCTCAACCAAATCCCAGCCCTCACCGTGGCCCCGTCACCCACTTCAAAGAACTTCTCCAGCTGCATGTTCTGGGCAGCCAGCACCTCGTCGAGTGGTACATGCACCGAACCCCTCTCCTGCTCCCCGTCCATGAGCGTAATCCTCACCGGCGGACCAGGAATCATATGCGCTAGAATGGGAATCCTAAACGCCTGATCCCACGATGGATTCTGCACATCGCTCCCCGGCGCATCCTGCTTGATGGCGGTGCGGAAATTACCGTGCGTCCCCCAATCAACCTTGACGCTCGGCTTTAGTTGCTCCCTCCTCCCCTGGATCCCAAACGCCGAGGCAACTAGCACGGTCATCATGCCATGGATACCCGGCCCCTCTTCCCCAAAGCTATCCGGCCTCGGCACAAACTTGAACATCTCCCCGGCGATGACCACACTCCCGTCGGTCGCCACCCCCTTATGGGTAAGCGGGAGCTCCTGTCTGCCGCCGGAAAGAAGCAATTTCTTGACCGTCGTCGTTGCCAAGCCGATATCATCATCCGTATTGGCTGTATCGTCATCATTGACATCAACCCCGATGCTCTGGTCATAGTCCGAAATAACAAAATCCCGCGTCTCGTTCCACGTCGGGTTCCGCGAGTTCTTGGCGGTCGCCGTCTGCCACTCAGCCTCGGCCGAAACGGCCACCTTGGCGTAGCAATCCGGCTCGTCGTGCACCAGCTTCTTAAGGAATGACTTGCCCTCCTTGCTCCGGCCGAGGTTGGTTCCCGAAACAACACTGAGGCGCAGGACGCCCTCCGGGTGCTGGTAGGTGCGGAAGAAATCGTTGGACGGGTCGATCTTGACCAGGAACCGGTTGGGCAGCACGGCGTACGAGGCGATGATGGACAGGATCACCTTGCGGATGGCCTTGTCGATTACGGAGAGGTTGGCAATGTGCGCCGCGTCCGTGAAGTCTAGTTCTAGGGACGGGGGGTTGATGAAGGCCACTTGCGCGGCGCCGATCTATTTTAGAGGGAAGGTCAATGTCAGGGGGTGAAACCTGAAGGAGGTTCGGCAAGGGACGCGGCTTACCAAGGGGAGAGTGTTGGTCAGGGGGCAGAGGAGGATGGAAAGTCTGCCCTTGAGCTTGAAATGCTCAATTCCCTGCAAAAGGAAGATATCCAAGTCAGTTGTCTTGAGTGAAGCCCGCTGTGGTCGAGCCATGAGCATACCATTTTCGGAAGCATGCTTCCGTCCAACTCAATGTCCGACTTGCCATCCCAGTCAATATCCAGGTCCAGCTTGATCCCTTCGTTCTCGGTCCTGTGCACATCCACCTTAGAGAAGTGAAGCGGGACGGTTCCGAGGTCGATCTTCTTGAACTGCAGCGTGTTGAGAGGGCTTGGCAGGGTAGTGGCGAAGATGGGTTCCGCGATTTCCTTGATCATGCGGGCACCGGCAACGCAAATATTGGGCCATAGCTGCCTCACGATGTCGTTGAGAAATCCTGGCTCAGAGAGTCAGTGTGAGAGGCAAGTAAGGGGTATCATTCCAGGTTGAATGCGCACCAACAGACTCAGTACCGCCCGAGGCAGTCAATGTTTCTACCAAAGACGACATGGTTGGCTCTGGCTCGATGTAATTCTAAACGTTCAATATCCAAAGCTATCCCCTGGGAATGTTACTATTCATAACTAAGAGTTCAAAACTGCCCAGCGAGCAGAGAGCTGTTCTGCTGCGGGGTTTTGTAGCCAAGGCCCAGCCGTCACACATGCGGTGATGTCAGTGGAGGATAGACGTGGTTTGTGGGGTTGACACACCTCCACTGTCCACAGCAGCCCAATGTGCCCAACGCCAGTCATGTTGAGTTTGGAGTGTTCCGTCCAAAGATTGATCTCATCGCCGCCGTGGGATGATCTAAGCGGCGCAATAGTGTGCGGAATATCTGTGCTGACCTTTGTTAGGGCTCTTTGGGGGTGATGCAATCACCACAAGCTCCTTTTCCGAGGAGAGAGCCTGAACTTTGGAGTCAGCTTGTGTACCTTATTATGCCTGCCTTAAGCTTGGTCTTTCCCTTGTCTGTTTTCTTTTGGATGAGGCCCAGACTGGCCAAGTACCTAGGTACTAGTAGTATCAAGCTACGACTACATGTACAGAAATCGATTAACGCTTGTCGACTATACACAGTCTTTTCATGTTGACGTTCAAGTTTGACGTGGACTATCAGGCACTTGTATAAATCGACGTAACTGATCGACTTTCTCAACTGTAAACAAAGCTACTGCCTAGGATTCAGGGGCAAAGTACCGTGACTCCACATGCACGAAACGTGGGATTATTCGGCGCATTATCGGTGCAATCAGAAGATGCCTCCCTTTCCGGAGAAGAAGACCCAAGCTGTTTGTGGCTCAAATGAGCTCAACTACCACTGCTAATGATGACTTGGTAACCTTGCGCTTGTCCGAGATCACACAAGTCCATGTGCGGTTACAATTGGCGTCATGAGTGATTACAAATCCTCGATCTTTGCGGTTGTCATCGGCCTACCTAATACAGCACGCCAAGGGACTAGCTATAAGCTTCCAGAAGGCCTTGGTAGCAGGCCAAGCAAAAGGGGAAAAGCTTCCATTCCTGGCGGCTAGGATAATAGGGAACCCTGACGTCTCAACATTTCATGTTTAGTAAACAAGTAAAACAACTTCAACCTTAGAGAGAATCTCTAAGAAAGGAGGGGAATACGGGCAGCAGGATAAATAGGCAACCCAGAGTTCAGCTTGAACATACCGTATTAGTTGTGCAAGCCCATTTCTCTTCACAAGCGGCCATAGCACCGGTACAAACACATCGCCTCGCGTTACACAATGACTGTTCGCATCACCGTCGTACCCGCTTCCACAAAGGCGGGCAAAGAAACCATCCGTGTGCTTCTCCAGTCTGAGAGCAAACCCTTTGTCCGGGCAGTGTATCGGGACACGTCCAAGGCCCCGGAGAGCTTCCTCGAGAACCCCAATTTTGAGGCCGTCCAAGGCGATGTCGGCAAAGGGACAGGCCTTGACTTCCGCAATTCAGATGCAGTCTTTTACATCCCTCCTCCCACCTACGACGGTACAGACCAGGGAGAGTGGGCATCTTGCACGGCAACGAACATTCGAGATGCTCTAAAAGACGCTCCCAACGTCAGGCGCCTTCTCATTTTGTCGGCTCTGGGATCGCAGAATGATCACAGCATCGTAAGTTGCCATGTTGTTCACTTCGGGCATGGGTGGATAACGGCTGGGCCAGGCTAACAAGGGCAAATCAACAAGGGCGTTCTCCGACTGAATCACATCTCTGACACAATCCTCAAGGATGCCGTCCCTGAAGTCACAATCGTCAGACCCGGTTACTTCCAAGAGGACTGGGCCCACCTTGTGAAAGGGACCCAGGCAGAGGAGCGTGTCATACAGTCCTGGATTGTGCCCGCCGATTATCAGATTCCTATGGTAGGTTGATATCGATGCCCGAGCTCCCTGGCAGTCGGTCGACTGATCAAAGTCAAACTAACATCGGTATAGGTGAGCCTGAAAGACGTAGCCGAGTTCTGCGCGGGCTCGCTGCTTGGAGAGTTTGACACGACCAAGCCCAGTCCCCACTACTTCAAGCTCTTCGGGCCGCGACACTACAGCTCGCTAGATCTCAAGAGTGCAGTGGAGAAAGTCACGGGCAATGAGGGCAGGTTGGAACTTGTCCAAAGGGACCAGCTCGCCAGCTTCTTCGCCCAGCAGATTCCCGACGCATACGTGCAAGAGTTCGTCGATATGGTAACTGCCTCCTTGCCGGGAGGGATCATAAGCGACGATTACGATTATGACGAGAGTACTATCCGAGGACGGGTGGAGTTGGTTGATGCCCTAGGTGACCTGCACGCGGCAAATAGCAAGTAATAGCGACAGCAAGGCGAGTGTGTGCGAGACAAAAGGGGTTCCGGACCTAAGGCCAAGAAGCAGGGAAGAGAGGGGACACCAAACCCATGATCGTCAATCATTCTCCAAGATGTTACCTCACAAGCTATACATACAATACAATATCTTACAAACCCCCGCCACAGGCCGTCAACATTAGGCAACCATCCCTTGGTGAAATGCTGAGCACAGCGGCGGTGAGACTCGTGACCTGTAGAGTCTCACCAGGTAGGTATTTTATGGGGCGCTACCAATAGGCTCTTTACGCATAAGGGATCGCATTCCCGTGGTCACCACGCTGCTGCCTCTTCATGTGCAGCATGACGGCATTCTTCCAATACCTGACCCGTGGCCACACGGCATACTCGTACTCGGGAAAGCTAAGAATCTCCTTCAAAAACGGGCCCTTGTCGCCCGAGCGGGCCGGGGCCATGGAATTCTCAATCTCGTCCACGATGTCGCCGGTGCGCCGGTTGCAATACAAGCCGGCATGGCGCATCTCCTCGAATGTGTTAAACACGGCCTCCGGGTCGCCGTACCGTCCCCACAAGATGCTCGCCAGCTCGTTGTAGAAGGGCGTGCCGACGCCGAGCACGTAGCTCGCGGGGCCGAGCTCCTTGATGCGCGGAAGCAGATTCAGCGCCATGGGCGACGTGCGCGCAAACTGTGTGTCGAACAATTGCAGCGCGCGCAGCAGGAAGACGCCATAGAGCGGGCCGTATATACGCATGTGGTGTTTCTCGTCCCTCTCATCCGCGTTTGTCCGTTTGGGTCGTCGGACCTTGCGCTTAAGGCTTGGGTCCGCAATTTTCTTCGCGATCGGGAAGACTTCGTCCTCCAGCACGTCCCAGAGCTCAAAGTCGGTCTTGGCCTCGCACATCCTGTTCTCTACGCGCCTGCGCTCCGCCCGTCGTTCGACTTCGTCCTCTGTGTACGAGTCAAGTGACGAGTGGAACTCGGCGACTGAACGCGGAGACTTGGCCAGTTCCCCATTTTGGCCTGCAACCCCAGGTGTGGACTGATTCGCCACTCTGTCGGATTCTATAACGTTCAGAGCCATCCGAGCAGCTTCGCGGAGGCTCGGCGGGAACCGCTCCAGGGCCTTTTGCCATCTTTCCGGTGATAAGTCCTTGTTCCCTATATGCGAGAAATGATACCCCTGTATTCGTCCCGAGCGAGTAGGTACAGTGACCGCATCTTCCACAATAATATTGACAGCGTCACGGATTCTACTAGATTCAGATCCACCATGCTGAGGGTTGAAGTCGTCGAATCTGTCCAAGCTGCTGAACTGGTCAAAGCCACCAAAATTGGGTGGGTTTTGGGTGGACGAAGGGGGTGCTGAAACCTCCTCAAAAAGGTTGTCCGGTGTCGCAGCAGTCGTAGATGCTCTCGAGTTGTTTTTCGACGCAATCTCTTTGAAGATTTTGCTGAAGGTTTCGTGCTCGGCGGGTGTGATGGTTGAGCGCGAGGTACCGGCCTCGGCATCAGTCATCGAGTCGGCTTTTGTGTCACTTTGAAGGTCCTCATAGCCTTCTGGTAACTCAAACGGGATGGCATCGGGTTTACGCCCGTTTGGCCGACTTCGACCTCTCGGACTGTTGCTTGTCGGTGTCGAGTGTAGTAGGGCATGCAATGCGGGTATTCTGAGCCCAGTTTTGGACAGCTGTCGCAGCGTCCTCGTATGATAGAGAAAGGGTAAGAGTGTTGTTGACATGTTGGGCACAATTCGGCGCGAGGCTGTAGCTACCGAGTCAGGGCGCAACGCCGATTCTCGTTTTGCGATTTCGTCGGGGTTTTTGGCGATAAGCCGCGGATCACGAAATGAAAATTTCCGCCATCTTGATGGTGCCGCGGATCCTCGACGCTGCCTGCCGCTGACATCCCAGTGGATTTTAAGTGGAGCACCTGGGTTAAAGGACTGTGGAGCCGGCACGCCACCGATAAAGTACCCCGAATCCTCGTGATTTCGCGACAAAAATGTCTTGCGGCGCGTCATCGCTTTAGTTGATTTCTGTTTTCCGCGCCTTTCGCGTGCCAGCTCCAGGCCGCAACCACGGAAACGCTTCCGTCCGCCTACAATCACTACCAATTCAGTAAAAAGAGACCATATATACGTGTGTACACATTTAAACGCCACCATGCCCCCCAAAAAGGAAACGGCGATGAGCGAATTCGAGCGCAAACGACTCGAAAACATTGCTCTAAACAATGCCATCCTCAGTGGCATCAGCACTACCGCAGACAAGATCATCCCGAAGCCCGTTGCGCCGAAGCCGAAGCGACCGAGCACACCACGCGTCAAACGTGAACCTCTTAAGCGTGAACCCCTTCGTCCAACGCGTCAAAGCAGCAGATTGGCTGGACTCGGCGCGGATACTGAGCTCCTCAAGCGCAAGGCCGAGGTGGATGCCGAGTCTGAGGCAGACAAGGCCAGAGCAAAGAAGCTGCGTGTTGATGGAGACCTGAACCTCGGTGATATTCTGGTAGAAGGCCGCAAATGGGAAGGGGGCATAGACGGATTGGCCAGGTTAAAGGGGCTCGGCGTCAGGGGCGCGCAGCCAGGTGTCAGGACCTTTACTGAAGAGGATGTAAATAAGACGACTGATAAGGGACTCAGAGAGCTGAGGCTTCGCATGAGTGGGCTGAAGCTGTACGAGAAATGGCCCGTCCAAGGCAAGTCAACATCCTTGCTCAGTCTTGCCACCACCCACTGACTGAAGGCCCACACAGACATCAAGATCGTACCGCAACGCGTATACTCCATGGGCTTTCACCCAACTGAAGACAAGCCCATCATTTTCGCCGGGGACAAGGAGGGCGCGATGGGCGTGTTCGACGCGTCGCAGGAACCCGTCAAGGTAGAAGACGACGAGGACGACGAGGACGCAGCGCTTCCGAACCCTGTAATATCCGCTTTCAAGACACATTCTCGCACCATCACCTCGTTCCACTTCTCTCCGGTCGACGCGAACGCAGTTTACTCGGCGTCATACGACTCATCCATCCGAAAGCTCGACCTGGACAAGGGGGTTTCAATACAAGTGTTTGCCCCCTCCGATGCCGACGAGGACCTGCCCATTAGTGCCATTGACATGTCCTCAACCGACCCCAACGTCATAATATTCTCCACTTTGCAAGGCTCGCTCGGGAGGCATGACATCCGCACCAAGCCCGCAGAGGGGGAAATCTGGGGGCTGACGGACCAAAAAATCGGCGGCTTCTCGCTGCATCCCTTACACGGCCATCTCGTCGCGACAGCCTCGCTCGACCGCACCCTCAAGATCTGGGACCTGCGCAAGATCAAGGGCCAGGGCAGCGCCCGCGCGCCCGCGCTGCTAGGCGAGCACGAGTCGCGGCTGTCGGTGTCGCACGCGAGCTGGAGCAGCGCAGGCCACATCGCGACGTCGAGCTACGACGACCGCATCAAGATCTACGAGTTCCCAGACGCGGGGAAATGGGCTGCCGGCGTGGCGCTGTCAGAGGAGCAGATGGCGCCCGCAAAGCAGATACCCCACAATAACCAGACGGGCCGGTGGGTCACCATCCTCAAGCCGCAGTGGCAGCGCAACCCGCGGGACGGGCTGCATAGGTTTGTGATTGGGAACATGAATCGCTTTGTGGATGTGTTCGCGGCAAACGGCGAGCAGCTCGCGCAGCTGGATGGGGATGGCATCACGGCTGTGCCAGCTGTAGCGCACTTCCATCCGACTATGGACTGGGTGGCAGGGGGGAATGCGAGCGGGAAGCTGTGTTTGTGGATGTGAACTCAGCCTCCGTTGGGTGTTGGTGTATGGCAAATGGTTTGGGTAACTGTACAGCGTTTGTACAATACATGTAAGACCCTAATGTCAATCTACGGTCGCCGTTGTTGATAGTTAAATCCGGTCATCTAAGGTACTGTACCTTTTCAAAGGTGTGCACCCCCCGTTGCACCCTTGCTGTGCATTGTTGACTAATGCCCGTCCGATAAAAGGCAAAATATCTTTCCGACCTATCACATACGACCATACCTACTGGAAAGCTCGGGATCCCGTCCGCTCTCCCCTAGATAAACCAGTAAGGGCCAGATTAGTAGTTGGGTCGGTGACGACCAGCGAATCCCTGGTGTTGTATGTTTTTTTAACAATTTTTGTCCATCTACTTTCCATCAACTTGACACCTTCGGGTGGTTTTTGCGGCAGATTCCCTGTCTGTTTCTCGGCTCCCAGCTGACCATGAAGGATAGATAGCATAACCGTGTTACCTAGGCGGCATCCCCACCCTCCCCAGGAAGCGGATCCCTGGTATCTTCAGACTCTTCCGTAAACCACTCATCCTGCAGCAGCTGCTCCGCCGTCGGCCTGTCGCGGGGGTCCAGCTTCATGATGTTGCGGATGAACACGTTGTCTGCCGGAGGAATTTCCCGCTTGGTCACAAGGCGAAAGGGCTTCTCCGGCGGCCCTTCGTTGTTGAGGTAGTTAACAAAGATCATGGTTTCTTTGTCGTGAAAGTCCTCGTACGATCTCGGGAACGGGCCGAAGAACTTGTACATGCGCTTGAGCACCGTGAGTTCGTACTCGTCGTCCTCTGGGCGGAGCCCATCAATAGCTGGGTTGAAGAGGTGATACTGTTGACAATGTTAAGTCGGTTATGTCCTCCGGGGCATGCTAAAAGGGGCTTGGACAGAGCAACACTGAATTCCTAGGACTGTTGCAGGGGGCTGTTGCTTACGTTTCCGCCGTAGAGAAGGCTGAGGATCTAGACACACGGAGTCAGGCACGGCTTGAGAAGAAGAGACACAGCCCGGACAGTTTCTCGTCTTACCGCATTGCCAAATGACCAGATGTCAGTGGCTGTTCCCCAAGGAATCTGGAATGTAGCCTCTGGACTCCGAGTGAAGCCGGCGCCGATGAGGTGGCCCTTGGCAAATTCGGAGTCTTGGGAGACAACACCTCCACAATCGCCTAATTGTATCTCGCTGAAACGTTGTCCCTGGCCGTAGTTGACGAATATGTTATTTAGCTTGATGTCTACATCCACATGTTGACCATATGTTATTCATCTCTAGTTAGCTCGTCCTTTGAAGTTGCGGATGGAAGGATGCGCTTACCCGTATGGACCATGCCGTCCTTGTGTAATACTTGGAGGGCCTGGAGAACACATCTGGCAACCTGCTTTATCTCGGGGCGTGATAGTCGTTTCCGATTCGACTCGGTCAAGAGGTCACTATCCAAGTGCTTGAGGACGATTGAAGGTGGATCTGGGGGCTCGATAATCTCGTCCAAAAGTGGACGAAGATACGGCGTTTTGTCCTGATAATGTTTGAGCATATCAGCTTCATTTTGCAGCCGCCAATGGCCCTTGATGCTCTTGACAATGCAGCTCTCGTTTTGCTGGTCCCTGGAGATGTTTGATCCCGTTTTTATTAGCGTCTTGCCTGGAACTTGACAGTTCAATCCACCTGAAGCACCCACGTTGCAAGGAACACGGCACCTTGGTCGGCAGCTCTGTGCAGTTCCCTTACAATTGAATACGTTGAAAGGTGGCCTCTAAGGCGCTGTCCAATCGTGAGTAAGGACGTCATGAACTATGCACCACACCTTTTGTGTCTTGTGGACGAGCGGTTTGAGGCTTTGAGCGCCCTAGGTTCGCTGGGCTCGATTGCAATTTGGAAGGTGCCTAGGCGTGTTTTCAAGTTCGACGGGGCAAGTCCTATCGATAAGCTCCGCTGAACGATTTATGCAGGTCCCATTGAAAAACGGATGGTTCTTGCAATGCAAGATGATAAGATGCTGCAAAGTAAGGTATAAACCGTGACTTAGACTGATCATGGTTTGTAGCAAAGCGGCGAACAATACCCTTGATTCCATCTTGGATTTCTCTATGAAGTACGAAGTGCTGTATACTGTCTCGGCCTGTCTCGCCCCAGCACAGCCCTAACCCTGGGACAAGGAACAGTGCTAGTGCCCCCGAAGCAGTTGCCTAATGAACAACTTGAACGATTCATTGCTTGGGTTGTTGTTGCCCGTCAGTCTGCCTCGCGTCCGACTGCATAAGCCATTAGTACCCAATCAGCCAATCTGAGTTGTCGATTCTTCTCATGGCTCTGAGGAAAGGATTAGAGACGAAAGTGCCCGTCAGACAAACGACCTGCCAAGAGATTGGGACGGCGGTTATGTACGACTAAAATGGAACGCTCGTATGCACGGCGGTTTCTAATCAGGTCCCCTGGCTCTGAGACCTCGCAACATAACTGGTCACACAAACGTTCCTCTCAGGATTGTGTTTGGTTCGTGGCAATCCGCCCGCAATACCTTTCCAGCCACATTATAGGGCCCCCGTACGGATACCAGGTGGCATATATCCTCTGACCTCTGTCGAGTGTAACTGCTGAGCCACCAGGACATGCTTGAATGCCACAGTTAACACCAGTCTTCTTCCTTCTAACTCAGCGCTGCGTACTAAGGTACCTGCTCACGGTACAGTTGATGATTATTCTAGACTTCTTCCCCTTACGTTACCCAGCGTCGACCCCCCCAATAAAAAACAGCTTATACCCAACGCTTGCAGATCGAGTTGCCTTGGCCCAACTACTCGAACCGACTCGCAGTAAAGGACGATGCCACCACTCTCTAGCACCGGGTCCACCAGATCACCTTTCTGGTTCTATGAGGGCGATGGCGATTTTGGGGGCTCAGAATTCCAATGCCGAGTGTTGCAATCAGATGTAAGACCACTGCGGGCAGCATGAGGTACCCAGATTCCCCTGGTGGAGGACGGGGTATTGTTAACCATTCGAGAGCGTACAGGGCAAAGAGGTCAAGGAGATCATGCTTGACAACCCCGAGAAGTGGGAGCAATGGTTCAAGGCAAGTTTATGCACTATGTATTCAAAGCATGGTATTGCATCTAACTGGCAGTGCATGTGCCTACCTGCCTCTTTTACCTACCTACCTACCTTAGTACCTAGTTATCTACGTCCGGCTACTAGTATTGGTGTTGCTGACCCTATTCCACTTTCACAGAACTCTGAAGAAAGACTTGAGCGCTTGCCGAATCCGGACAACGGCATTGCGCCGGGATATGAGATCTTGTTAGCTACTATGTCCTCCCAATGGGCTTCATTTACCACGTTGGCATCGACGGACTGCCCTTTCACTAACGGCTATCTGATTCAAGGCTATCCGCCCGTGTTACACCAATAACTCACGGCATCGAGGCGAGCCTAACCGATCTGCCCGTTTCCTCGGCGTACTGGAAGCGCATTGTTAAATGCCTCTTCGTTGA
This sequence comes from Canariomyces notabilis, assembly GCF_033297395.1. Classification (NCBI taxonomy): domain Eukaryota; kingdom Fungi; phylum Ascomycota; class Sordariomycetes; order Sordariales; family Chaetomiaceae; genus Canariomyces; species Canariomyces notabilis. The sequence continues at coordinate 141,815 of NW_027041855.1, forward strand.
CAAGTCACTTCTCACTGTCATGGATGACGACCAATCTCGCACATGTTCGTATTATTTCCCGACCGAGATAAACCAGGCCAAGACCGAAGTTTATAACGCCAGCGTGTCGGCACCTTTCCCCGGGAGGTTCGCCGTTTCTTCTACGCATTTTGTTGACTCCCGCTTCACCACTGCCGTGTTTTTCGGCTGCGACAGCCGTCAGATGGACAGGATTTCCTATAATCTCAAACAGTCTCCTCACATCAAATCGCATCGGCTCCTCCCTGCTTGGCTGTTTATAGAGCTCCAGAAATACCGAATGGAAAGGCAGGTTACTGAGGTCATGATGGGTGCGAGCGACGTATTTACCAGATTTTTTCTCTACGATCCGGAAAAAAGGGCGTCCAGTCTAAAGGCCTTGCTTAGAGGACAGAGTTCTAAACAGTCTTGGATAGACCACAGCAAGGTGCGGAAGTGTCGTTTGGACGCCCGTCTTGTGATTGACGAGATCAGAAGCACGCAGGCCCAACTCTGGGCGCTTTTGCATGGAATGGATGATATGGACAAGTCGCGTTCGTCGCAAAACCATTCGAGGCCCGACCTGAGTTCTAGGCCGACATGGAGTGAGTCGTCGGCGGTGTCACCACTGGACCAGCAGAGCGAGACCAAGGCTGGCGCTGAGCAGCCCAAGTTAGTACCAGACCATTTTACTGAGTCCCCCTCGAGCGGGGAAACGTTGCTACACAAGTTGAGGGAAATCTCCTTTGACTTCGACGCCATGATATCGAAGTGCCAGAGAGGGTCAGACGACATGGCCTATACAATCGATTCTGTAAGTGGTTCCTCTCCCGTGTTGGGGTACGGACATCGAGCACACAATTGCAAATTGGCTCTTGGCTAAAGGCATCATGACACTAACCCACTTGATTGGAATATCAGTACATGGCAGAGATCAACACCGAATTGGCCGCTGCCGCGGCAAGAGACGCCAGAGCAAGCAAGGCACTCGGATTCGCGGCTATGGTGTACCTTCCAATCACTTCGTTGGCAGTAAGTATTGAATCAACGATATGAATTAGCTTCGGGCCTTTCAACTTTGTCTCCCCTCCACCAATCCAAGAACACAAGAAAGGACCTATAATGCTAATGAATTTACGGCTGCAAACAGACTATTTTCGCCATGCCAATCTTTGACTGGAAAGCGCGCTGGCTAGACCACAACGGCCACTACGTCCCCGCTCAACCTTCTCCAACCCGCTCGTCTGGTGTGAGTGGTTCCACATCACCGGACAGAAGTGCCAACAGTGAAGAAGACCCGGGAGCGCTCGCAGTCGTCAGCGGCTACTTCTGGATATATCTCGGTGTGGCTCTCTTGGCGACCTTTTTCACCGTCGGAGCGTACATCAAACACACGAGACGCTGGCAGCATATTCGCCGTTATATGTGGTGTTCTGTGAGATTCTGTTACAGCGTGTTGTTGGATTTCTGCAGCATTTATAGGCGGTTTTGTCAAGTTTCAGGCGCAGAGACCAGACACGAAAACTGTCACAAGGACGACGAGGTGTAATACCTCTAGGACCAAGGATCTATTCAGTATAGTAACTTATCTAGTACTTCAAGTTCTCTCCCATACGCTCAAGTTACCCCAGCTACTCAAGGCTGAATACACTCATCTCTGTACCCTATGATCGGATTACCTAACAGCCTCACTCGTTGAGTAAGGTACAGTACCTACCTACGTACTAGTACTACGGTACTTCGGTACTTCCCGTCATGTTAATTCGCTGCAAGTTCTGCTTTTCTTCACGGTATTTAACAGACCTTGCCTGCCTCTCAGGTAGGATCCGTCAACATTGAAAGATGTCGCGACCACGCAGGGGAGGTAGGATGCTGTGCAACCCCAGCGTTTTATCGCTGGAACCAAACCCCACCTGACAGTTGTAGGCCGAAGTCGGTGAGCAGTTGCAGCCTGCCACCTGTTCAGGCCTCGCACCGAACCTGATGACGCCACCCGTTCGATCGGCCAGGCCTGTGGAAGGGAACAGCTGCTGTGACCCGAGGAGGGCACTACATCTCAGCTGCAGTGATGCATCCCTCCACCAAGGCACGTCGTCGCGCCAGGCTCCTGAGCGCAACACGCGACAGTCCAGTCCCCTAGCACTGGGCGGACGGGACGCAGCGCGCGCCTTGCACCGGGCGGCCGTGGTCCGCCTTCGAACATCCAATGGCAAGAGCCCTTCCCCAAGTCTCTCTCCTGGAATTGGGACCAGCTGGTCAACCATTTTAAAGTCTAACCCTCTTTCGGGTGACAATTCATGCCGGCAATGCTGATGCGGCTTCAGGTGTATGCATGCTAACGAGTCTACTGCCCTTTAGGTAATCCGGGACGCCTTGCAGACTCTGGCGTGGTCCAGACCATACCGGCAACTCGACAGACATAACCTAGCTCACCGAGCATAACGCTATAACAACGAGCAAACCGCTCTGCCGAAAGTCTAGACCCCCCTTCCAGCAACCACTGAAAGCCCATCATCCGAACCAAGGCCTTTTCAGCTCCGAAGACTTCGCTCAAGTCCGCTGCAGCCCTCTTGAAAGGGTGTCTGACAATGGAACGCGCTGCGAGTTCAGCCAGCCTCCTAGCAGATGAAGACCGATCATAGCGCGGGTGAACCGCTTCCGGGTGGCCCAAACCGCCATCTGGACCTCGGTCTTCCCGTTCTGCTGTCGACTTCGGTCTCTGAGTTGCGTTTGGGTTGCACACATCCGGAGAGGCCGAGCATCTCGGGGCCCTCAAGCCCGGCTGACGCCCCCTAGCAGAACGACCCCTTGTCTGAGCTAGAGAGCTGGCATAAAGTGACTGAAAGCGCGAGGAGCATAAATAGAGAGCTGGGTGGTAACCCGATATTGAGTTCATACAATCCGGCACAAGTCCAATTTCGACCCGTACCCATCAACCTCGTTCCCGGTTACCTTCCTAGCTAATCCCATTCATCTTTCACTCTCGAACCAAGCGTAAAACTTCTCATCTCACAACATGTCTGTAACTCCTTCGACGCCGGCTGCTGAGAAGCATGGAGCCGCCACGACAAACAACGTGCCCATCGGCAACGCCTCTGCCCCTGCCCCAAAGGACAATGGCCCTGTTCTTCTGGCGAGACAGAACGCCCCTGCTCCCGCTCCCGCCGCGGCCAATCCCAAGGTTTACAGCTGGGATGATGCGAAGTTGATCTAGCACAACTTTAAAGAGACGTCCCTTTTTCGCACTATTACCGACGATAAGACGGTCTACCATCTCATTGCCCACCGCAGTGCTACACTCATCCCTGCCAATCAACAAGGACAGTGACTGGCCTATGATGGTGACATCGATGATGATGACATTGTCAAGGCCATGGAGGAAAACCCACCAACCGCGATCACGGCGGAGTCGGAGCACGATCGCACAGATGTCGTCCGCCAGGCGCTCAAGAAGGCTGTCGAGAAGTCCGCAGTCACCCTTCCCGAGGGCGATAACACCAAAGCCAACGTCGTCATCCTGGCCGAGGACCTCGTGGTGTACAGAGGCAGCAACTTCCGCTTCCCTGGCAAGACCCTGACGGTCTTCGCACGGAGGATTATCATTGCTCCTCGCCCAGGCGAAACCCTGGGATCGGAGGCCAAAGACCACCAAGTCGTCTTCGATTGTACTGGCAATATGGGGGAGGACCGGTACTCTGACCAGGCAAAGACACCCAAGGGAAAGGCAGCCGATGGCAATGCGGGCAAGCGGACCAAAGATGCATCTCTCTTCACTTCGGCTGAACACGAGGGCGCTCAAAGCGGAGGCAATGGAGAGAATGGCGCCCAAGGCCTTGCTGGAGGGAATGGTGGCAACATCTACTTCTGCGCCCAAGTGCTGTCACTCTGTCGGCCTGACACGGCGGCTGCTGTGAAGCTGATTGCGCGAGGCGGAAATGGCACCCAGGGCCAGCGAGGCGGAGATGGTGGCAACGGCGGCCGTGGGATGCCTTATGACGCCCCATTTGTCCACCCTCCCAATTGGGTCTTCAACGGCGCGAACGGCGGATCGGGTGGAAATGGGGGTGCGGGAGGCAACGGGGGCAGCGGAGGCGGTGTTTACGTCCGGGTCACAAGCGCTGTTTCTTCGCCAAGTCGATTTGATGTGTTCGGGGTGCAGATCGACAACGCTGGCGGACAGAATGGCCCCTCTGGCCAGGGTGGTAGGGCAGGGGAAGGCGGCTGGGGCACCACGGCGAAGGAGAGTGACTTCTTGGGGCCGACCGTGACCGTGAGAGGCAGCAATGGGAGCGATGGAAACTCTGGCAGCTCCAGCACCGGCAATCCCTTTACGCCGCCGACCGGCAAGCAGTTGGCCTTTTCTCTGCCCGAGTTTGGCGCCTTTGCGCTGGCCGTCAACCCCGCCTTTGCCCACATGCTGACGCAGCGCCTCGTGTTCGAGTACGATGTTCTTTTCAGCAGCCTCTTCGACATCCTGCCAAAGACGCACAAAACGGTGGAGCGCCGACGTTTCGAGAAGAGCCTCGCCTGGGCCCAGGAGATCTACGATGCTATCGGGGTCTTCGGGTCCTCGGATACGCTCTTGAACGGTCCCGAAGCAGCGAGATCTCCCAGCCACAAGGACTATGAGGCCCAGGAAAAGGCGCTGAGAGAGAAGTTTGGCGGCACCGCCTGGAAGGACGACAAGACACAAAAGGCGTCCCGCACTATCTTCGCCCTGGCCTTCGAAAAGCTTCTCTCTCTTGGCGGCAGCGTCGTGCCACCAGTGCCGGCCACCGATTCGTTTGGCCATACATTCAACTTCGTCCCCGACATCTCCTTTTCTATCAACCGCCTCGTGAAGGTGGCTGCCGACCTAGAAGTTGCTGAAGCCCGACGGGCGGCGTTGTCACAGGCGGCCGCCAGCTCAAAAGTCAAGGCGGCTGAGGTTTCAAGCAGAATCCAAGGGTTCTCATACCATATTGCCGGTATTCAGACAGATCGAAAAGAAGTCAGCGATGCCGTCGCTCTCGCGCAAACCAAGATCAACGAGCTCCAGGGCAAGGTGCAGGCTGCCATCAAGGACTGCGTCGCCAAACTCAACAGATTCGACACCAAGGAGAAACTCGCCAACTTTTCCTGCGATAACATTGAGAAGGTTCTGGGTGCCGCGGCGTCATGTATGATGTTCACCCCACATGCCAGAGGTGTCGCCCTGGCTGGCAAACTTCCTCTCGGTTGGCACCGCGGGCATGGACCTCTTCAACACCGTCTCGACCAATAGCGGTGGCGCGGTGAAAAAGGATGCGCTTCAGGGACAGTTCAAGACCATCGAGGCCAACCTCTCGGGCAAAGAACTTACCAAGCAGATTGGCGAGTTTACTTCAGGCGCCAACGACAAGCTCATGAAGAGGGTGATGATGGAGCAGGCGCGGTTCGAAAAGCTGTGCGACGAACACTTTCCCGGCGACGCGTCTGCTGATGAGCGCGCTGCCTTTGACAGCGCCGTCGCTCAGGCTCGGGCCCTGAACGAAGCCCTCGTCAGCAACCAAAAGGCGTTGCTGAGGCAGGCACAAGTGGAAGCATATTTTGCCAAAGCGCGACTGGCCCGGGCCGCCCTCGAGGGTGATGCGACTACCGTCACCCCTGTCAAGTTGCAACTTTTTGTTCAACTGTACGACGAGTCGTACGCCCAGCAAAAGGCATGCGTCATCAAGTTCTACTTGGACGTCATCCGCGCCATCACAGCGGTCAAGCTGGAGCCGACGTCCATCCCACGATCGATCCTGCGGCTCGGCAGTTGGGACAACCTCAGCGGTCAGCTCTTCAACGATGTCATTCTCCCCCAGTTGCGCGCTGAGATTGACACCCTCCGAGCCAAAAGCAACCGATTTGCCACTACGGCCACTGAGTACCGCGGATGGATCACCAAGGAAACGCACCCATACATCTTTGGGTACAAGCGCGGGGCGGGCAATACGCTCACCCAGACCAGGGCCTTTACGGCCCTTCAACCTCGTGATTGATACCGCCAACTGCTACGACATCTTGGGCATCAATTTGCCGACAGTCTTTGACGTGAGGATGAAGCAGTGCTGGGTCATCCTGGAAGGCGCCCGGCGGAAGAAAGAGGACAACTCGGACCTGGTCATCGATGTCAATGTCGCCTTTACCGGGGATTCATGGTCACCAACGGAAAGACGGAACAGGTCGTGGACGATGTTACGGGGTCCAAGCAGACAAGAGATGTTGCGTATCTCTTCTCGATCGACAAGGTCCAGACCGGATCACGGTTTGAATATGACAAGGGGGACCCGACGAAAACGAAACTTCGCACGACCGAGGAGCAACCAAAGACCCGGATGCTTCAGCTTGACGAGACAAACCCGGAGCTGCGTCGTCCCGTTCAAAGCCCTTTGGCAGAATGGTCCATTTGGTGGGATGAGTCTACGATTGACGTTTCCAAAGTGAGTAGGAGCACCATTGCCAGATTCATCAGTGACATACTGGGTATTTTCGAAGAATCTTATGGCTAATCTACTGATATGCAGGTTGACAGAATCCAATTTGTTGTCCAAGGCACCTATGGTGCTCGCGAGCATGAACGGCCAGTGGCACGGAGGTTTTTGGCACATTACGATGTCCCTCCAATGAAGCCCATTCCCCAGCTTGCATCTAAGACCACCTCAGCCCGTGAATCGCATGATGTAGGCTATGACAGCACGGCCCATTTCCAAAGCTTCAAAAGACAGAATCCGATGTCAGGCGCCATGAAGGGCCTCCGTATTGCGGTTCTGGCAGGACTGGGCGCGGCCGTCTTCCCATCGGACAGCACCACCATCCGTGGCAAAGCCGTCTCGGGGCTCATGGGGCTTCTAGTCCCCATCGGCTACCAGCACCACCAGCCCTTGGACCCTCGCGCTTTCAGCACGTTTGCATCCGTTGGCAAGAATCCGGCAGAGAGAGCGAAGAATCTCGGCCAAAATCCGAACTCGGTCGAATACCACAATGCCATTCACGATCTCGTCATCGACATTCAAGAGCAGTTCCAAAAGCTTCCCCCAGAGCAGAGAAACAACACGTACATGACCCACTGGTCAGAGAATCACAATCACTCGGCCCTCGCTGTAGGCACCGTCACCGTCAGCGAGGATGTTGCCAGGAAGATCAAGTATGACCAGTCCTTGGTTCTTGCAAGGCTCAAGGCAATCCCCGTTTGGGGCCACTCTTCTCGTCGGTGAACACGCCAAGGCCGTCAAGGGGTTCACCCACCCCGCCGAACGGACCCGTTACGTTTGGAAGAACAACGCGCAGATTCGCCAGGACGAAGCAGACTACCTCGCCAAGGGCGGTGACTTGAAGGGCTGCTACGTCAGCCTTGGGAAGTCGGGCATCGTCGCGCTCGACAGCTGCAAGGTCACCGAGTACGGCGACCTTGTCGTCATCACCGTCTTGGCCATGACAACGTCGTGGCACGCGCTTGACGGTGTTAACACGTGGGGCATCGTCATTCACAAGAAGAAGCCCACCGAAATCTTGCTCCTCAACCACATGGAGGGTGCCGGGACCCTCCGCTTGAGCGACCAGGCCAACTGCTGGGGCGGCGAGGCCCTCATGATGCGCGCCTTCACCGACTTCCCGTTGCATCTCGAGGCGATCCAAAGCGGCAAGACCGTCGACGAGGTGGTCAAAACACGGTCGGCTGACTTCCAGACGAAGTGGCGCAGGTCCTTGACCTTCTTCACCCTGTTCGACGTGGCCGGCATGTTTCTCGCGACGGCCCGGGCCGCTACAGGCGGGAACATGGAGTACGACAAGTACGACACGCGTGACCTCGTCTACGAAAATGACAGCCGCCATGTTGCGAGACATTGGAGACAACACGGTCGATCAGCTCGTCCACGCCGACGGACCGGGCGTCAAACGCACCAACCTCCCGCGCGGCTTCATTCTCGGTGGCGTGCGCCTCGACCCCGTCCTCGCCATCACCCCCGGCAACAGCGTGGAGGTGAGCGCCATGATGGTGGCGGGAGACTTCAAAACCGAGCAGGTCGACATGGTGCGCAAGTACGTGCAAAACAAGCTCGGTCTACTCATGGCCGCCGAAGACGTCAAGGCGGACTTCCGCAAGGCCATGGCGGACCTCATCAAGGACAAGGCCGACGCGGTCGTCAAGAGCCTACAGCCGGGCGTGACGCCCCCATCGCCGCACGATCTGATGGCCATGATACGCCGTGACCTCGACTTCATCACGCAGGCGCGCAAAATAGTGCATGATCACCTCGTGGCGCGCTTTACGGACCAGCTGGAAGCCGAGATGACCGAGATGCTTGGGAGGCGGCATCAGGCCGATGTGCTGGCGCTTTATAGCTCGGCGTGCACCCTCGAGGTCCATGACCGACTGATGGCGGACGACGGCGTCGTGCACACGTACATGAAAGCAGAGTTGGTTGGACAAGCTGCACGGCACCTCTCTGTGGGTCAGTGTCTTGAACTGATTGCACAGATGGAGACACGGAGGAAGAAGATTTCGGATGCGGTAGAGACCGGGCGGAAGGTGAGAGAGAGGTTGGACCCGAAAAGTGCGACGGAGGACGAGGCGTGGGCGAAGAAGGATCTCGAGGTGAGGGAGCTCGAGCGCGGGCTGGAGGAGTTGAATAAGCGCGCTGAGAGCTACCGCGAGGTGAACAAGTACCTGACCTCGGCGGAGCCTAGGAAGCCGTATGCTGAAGCGGCGGGTAAGGCCGAGGCCAAAGTTGCGGAGCTGGGTCGTCCGCACTGAGATTCTGGGTTGGATGGGGGTACATATGGGGGAGATGTAGGAGAAGTAGGAGATGCGTGTTGTGCAAGTTGGGGTCTGCAGAATGACACATCATGAGTTACGAACTATGACGACGATGGAGAATACTAGGGGTGGAAAGCAAGTCAGTCGGACAGTAGAGATATCGGTAGCTTTTGTTGTCTGGGATGATTATCAGGGGTAACACATATCAGATAAGTTTCCTAGCTCGAGACGCATGTTCTGAGTTTTCTATTGCAGATACGAAAGTTCGAATCTCTTGAATCTCGAATGATCTGCGTGAGGTGGAGAGATAAGTGGCGACTCAGGGGCAGTTTCCCCTTCACGTCGCACTGCATATCAGATCGCATAACACCTTTGTCTTCGTTGTGGGCCAGATGGGATTGTCATTAATATCCGTGTTATCATTATTGAAACCACTCTCCTCAGCATATCTCCTTCTCTCCTCTGCCGTTATTTTCTTAATTATTTTGAGAGTTCGCTACTACTGGGTTAAGGTAGGAGGGCCGCGTCCAACAGCTAATGGGTACAAACGACTGGGACGCAATCCGCTTGGGAAGTGTCTCAGCTTGAGCGTGAGATTCACCCACTTTCGGGAATTATGAAGACGGGGATGGAGACTTAGGATAGAGTCCTAATGAGGGACGTAAACTGGGTTTTATGTGAGTTCGGGCGGAAGGGAAGAGAAGCGAGAAGGAATTAGGTTGGAATAGGGGGTCCCAGTCTTATGCCACGTGTGTCCCAAAACTTGGGATCTCGCGAAAACTTGCCATCCGAACCGCAGAGTACTGCTAGTCTAAACCATTTTTGGCGATTTCTCTGATTATTTCCTGAGCAGCGACTGAGCAACGCCTGAGTAGCGCCTGAGCAAGGTGGGTAAGGGTGGCGCGGGTGACTTCAATCACAATGGGCTGGTGAGGGCAACTTTAGGGTAAAACAACAGGGTTTGTTGCAGTCCACATGCAGTACCCTCATGTCAGCTACCTATAAAAGTAACATGAATACCTACTAGTCGTAGGGTTCTGTCATGTCAGTTGTCTACCTTTTACGGCCCTACCTACCTTGCCTGGTCAATACCATCTTAGGTACATGTAGCCATGCATCGCACCGAGGGCCTAGTACTACACATCAATCATGGCTCACAAGAATGATGCCATACTAGTAGCAGTGATAGCACCCCAGTTCAGAACGCAACTCTAACGGCTCTGTATATGAAACGGATATACCTCCGTATTCTTCCACCAGACACGTGTTGCGGATATGCCCGGTAGAGCCACGCGGCCGGTTATTCTGTTATCTGCTTGATAGTCCTTATTAGATGCTACTACACAAACAAGCCTGCAGGATGCGGATGCCCAATCGATGACGGTTCTTTAATTCCTCGAGTCTTGGCGGCCCTTCGTTGTTTAACACATAGGCGCTGATCCGGATGAATGCTCCTGACGACCGCCAAGCAAACCCGGATGATGGAACCCCACCGGTTGCCCGCTTGGACGACAACGTGCGGTAGCAACCGGAATGATGGAACCGGGATACAGGGCCAGCAGCTAGATTGCGAGTACGTAGGCCGGTAAATGTGCCGCACATTGTCCCGGGAAAGGGATAAGTGGAAGCTGCTCCCAACCCTGATATCTCGGCTGCTGCCGAGCCAAATTCCGTAGGTCCCCAGGTATGGTCGATCTGCTAAATTTGAACATCCAGTCGGAGACGTGCTAGTGTTCGAGCCTGGGAATAGGCCATTCGGGATCATCATCATTCTTTTCACGAAGAGTACCTTACCTTGATTCGTCAGTCAGGGACTCAGCAGCCATGGGCCACCTCAGCACGCTTGCTGGCGTTCTCGCCCTGACGGGGCTGTTTGACGCTGTAACAGCTCAGTCCTGCTCCGGCGTCACCGGCCGCTACCAGCCCAAGATGGGTTCCGGATACCGAGTCAGCGTCCTTGCCAGCGGCCTCCGTCAACCACGGCACATAGTCGTCGACTCAGCGGGTAACTTGCTGGTAGCCGAAGGAGGTAGCACAGGCGTCAGACGGCTGGTCCTGCAAGATAATGGAAACATTGTTTGCGCGAGCTCCAACACTCAGATTCTTACCGGATCGGTCAGTCGATACGAGGACCCCTGAAATTTGATTTGGTATACTCGCTAACACAAGGAATGCTTTAGACGAACCACGGTATTGCCCTCAGCGCCGACGGAAAGACGCTATTTACCTCGAATCTTGCTTCTGTCACAGCTTACTCTTACGATGCCAGTACCGGCCAAGTTGGCACCGGCAGGCAGATCGTGACGGGCATGAGCAACACGGGAACGCACCCGACACGGGCTATTGCCACGTCCAAATGGAGCCCGGACACGATTCTGGTGGCTCGGGGCTCCAACGGAAATATCGACACAAGCACCACCGATCGATCGTCTGGACGAAGCATGATCAAGGCCTTCAGCATCAGCCAAGGCATGACAACCGCTCACCAATATAACACGGGCGGTGAGGTTCTCGCTTGGGGTCTTCGCAACATTGTCGGCTTGACCGAGGATCCCAACACTGGCGGTGTTGTAGGTTCCCTCTAGTTCTCAATCTTCCTGTCCAGATCGGTAGGAGAGCTAACGAAAATTTGGCAAGTGGTCTGTTGAGAACCAAATGGACGATCTCCGCCTTAACGGCCGGGATATCCATACAAACAATCCTGCTGAGCGGCTCAGCTACCACGGCGCGCTGAACGACACCAACAACCGGTACAAGGGGCTCAATTATGGATATCCGTCTTGCGTGCCCGCGTGGGATCCTGAGAACGTGGGTATCAGCGGCCTGTTGGTCGGGAGTTTGTTCAAACCGGGTGAGTACCGCTTCCAAAATGCAAATCCCCTTGATACCCTAACTAACCGCATATTCTGGTAGACGGCGTCCCGAACGCCAACGACTGTGCCAACAGAATGACCGGCCGCCTTCACTTCCACGCCCACACCGCCCCGCTCGACATCAAGTTCAACGCCAACAGCACAGCCGCCTACATTGCGTTCCACGGCAGCTGGTGAGTCCTATTATTCAGGCACTAGTGTTAGCACACACACTCATTGTGGGTTGTTCACTAGGAACCGCAACCCGGCCGACGGGTACCGCGTCATGCGCGTTGACTTCAGAAACGGCCAGCCCGTGGCCGACGTCACCAGCAAGACGGCCCAGATCCCCGTCATGGAAAACTCCAACGTGGGCGCCTGCCCCAACAGCTGCTTCCGCCCTGTCGGCCTGGCCTTTGACCAGAAGGGCCGCTTGTTCGTCTCGAGCGACACGTCGGGTGAGATCTATGTCATCTATGGTGCTTAAGGAAAGGGTGGCTGTGCAGTTGCAAAAGGGAATATTGGGTACCTACCTGTTTGAGAGTGTGAAAAGACGGGAGTTGTGATAAGACGCCGCACTAATGATAGAGCACAATCATGATGCAATGCCAGGTGTCAGGTGTTAGTGTATGTACCTCAGGTACTTGGTGGTTCCTCCTGCTGCCGGTCGGTACCCAAGCTCTTGTGAGCACCTTCCCTTCATATTGACCCCGAATCAGACAAAGTATCTGGGTACCTAGGTACATAAGGTACATGTAGCCTAAAGAGCAACTTCCAGCAATATTGCCTCGTACCTTAACTCCTTAGCACTTGACAGACACAACTCGACCGGACATCGGCTGCTGTATTCGATCTTTCGACTCTTCGAGGAATCTCATTCAGAATCATTCTTGTGGAAGATACTCAACAAAGAGCCGACGAAATGTTCAGCTGAGGATCACTTCCGGTTTCTAACCAAATTCCAATAGAACCTATTGAAGTTCCCCTGCAGCCATACAACAACAAGTTGGAAAGCTTCTTTCTTGTTTACCCGCCACCCATGCAGGGCCGTTGTAAGAAGGGTGATTGCAGCGCCGATAGAAATGATCGCAATAGCCCACCAGCCAAGGCGGCGGTCGAATTCTTTCACAGCAATTGCCATGCATAGAAAAGCAGCAAACGTCATGCCTTCAATCGAAAGAACAAGCAGGATTACCCCATACTTCAGGAACCAGACTTCTCTAAGGACGCCCTTCTCCACACTCGGGCCGTGGATTATATCAATCACACCAGCAAGGAATGCGAACCACGTAACACCCAGGAACAAAAGCCAGCTGAGTCCTATCATCCTCCGGACAAAGTCGGCGCGGCTCGCGTCTGGCGTCTCGATTTTGGACAAAACGACCGTGAAGCTCATCTGCGCTCCAACGGTGGCGATAATCATGACGACTAGTGGATAGAACTTTAGGAGCTCCTTGGCAACCCTGTCTGCGTCGTGCTTGTATGTGGGCTGAGGCATGCAAATGCATTGCGCGGCCCCGGGTTGATGTTGATCAGGGTCCATTGGCAGATGCGAAACGATTGAGCTTTCGGACAAGGCCCTGCTATGAATGATAAGACGCCTTATTGGAGGCAAAGGAAGCCAGGTCAGGACTTGGAGGTGAAGGTATAGGTGACTTATAAGGAGACCATGAGAAAGCTGGGTGAGAAGGTTTGTAATAGGGAGGAGAAAACAAAGAGGTGTGCCAGGGCGATATATAGAATTGTTGTCAGGCCCTTGTTGAGCCCAAATGGCCAGCGAAGTTCCCGTCGCCGTTCGTAGCGCCATCAGAGTGATCAGACCGACTGGTACGGGCTGTTTGGATTCATTGGTGCAAGTTGACGCCACATCATCGGGCACCAACAATACCTACGCTGAGCCATGGTTAGGTATGTACTTGATAGTTGATTCGTCCCAAAACTCCCAATACATGCAGCCGGTCCAGGTCCGTCATCCCCTTTGGATCCAGCCACTGCAGGGTTAGCGGCCTAGGTATGCTTAGCCAGCTGTCAGTTTTTACTGTTGTTATACTAGGTATGATGCGCTGACAGTTGTAATACAGCAAAATGACCAACGGCATTGAACGGACGGCTCAGACTCGTCTTCCGGCTTGGTACCTATCCATCGATCCCAGCACTGAAGTTCCCTGCAGATAGGGCTGCACAAGTTATGTATAATATACATCTACATACGCCACAACCGTTGATGGGCTTAAAACTTGAACGGAGCAGTGCATAAGACCATTCCACTACCTACCTGTGTTTTTTCTTCTGCTCCTGGGGGTGTCTTTTTGTTCCAGCCGCTCACAGGTCGGAGTACCGAAGGTAAGCTCCCACAACAGTCAACAATAGTCGGAGAAGCCAACGGCTGGCGGCTGAGGTATCAACAGAAACTGTTTGTCAGTTCCGAGCTAGGACTGACGATTGGTGTTGTTGAATGCCAGCTTGAACTTGTCAGTGCCACTGTATCTGTAGACATGTAAACATTGTGCCCCGGCTCTCATCATGGAATATGGATGTTCTGCTGCCTATCGTGATAAATATCAATCGAGTGTCCGGTTGCTTAGGTCTGATCATTCCACTCATTGCCATCGCAATCACGGCTTCTGGGCGTCGCTCAAGCCTTGTTCCCCCTACACAAGCTCTTAAGAACGTGAGTTTTCACAGCAAGAAGCCCCCCATCACGGCTAAACAAGTAGTAATCTAAACAGGCAGTACTTACTTCTCAACCCCATCCATCATCACCATGAAACCCCTGACAGCCACCCTGATGTACTGCCGTTTCTCGGGCGCAGCAATGGTCCTGGGCGCCCCCGCCTCCGCTCCCCGGGACACTTCACCAGTAGTCGATAGCCGCCTCGTGCTCCGCCAAGGGGAGGGAGATCCCAACCGTTGGCCCGGCGCCAAGAACTTCAACATTTGCGTGCCTTTTTTGAACATCACAAGCTGCCCGCTCATCCAAGGCCCCGGAGCTTTTCCGATAGCTGACGGCCAGTGCTTCGCCCACAATACACGAATCTGCGCCTGCTGGTGCAGTGAAGAGGATAGTAGCCGTCTGAAGCCGCCAGCCGCAACTGTATGGAGTGTTAGTAAAGCTCCCAACAGTGAGGCAGCAGTAAAGGATGAGAGCGGTAGCTGCAAGACCTGAGATTCCTGAACCAGGGAACCTGAAGCTAGTGCGAATAAGCCAACTAGTCAAGCCAGCTCAGCTCAAAAAACAATCCAGGTCGAGCGACGAGGCTCGCTCAACAAGCCAAAATAGGTAGGCACTAGATCTGATAAACCTATGATGCTCAGGTGATTTGTCAAAGTTTGGAAAGGCCCACTTTTTCTCTCACCACTAGCAGTGACTGCTGTAAGGGACTACCGAGAGTGGTGATAATTCCCTGGTCTGAGGCTGGTGTTTGGTCTTCCACTTCCAGCCCTGTAAGTTGCAGGTAGCTATGTATTGTACAGGGGTCCACCCGGCCACAAACCAACTGCTAATAGGTCACTGTCCAAAGGTGTAAAACAGCGGTAAAGATGCGGTAGTATTATGTGTGGCTGGAAGTGACTTGCGTGTCCAGCCGACACCAATGAAAAACGCCTTCCACGACTCGGAAGTAATGAATTTCCTTCATTCTACTCCTCACTTAGGTACAATATGACATTCGTATCAACATAGCGGTAGCACGAAGTATGTGTGCATAGTCCAAGTTATCTGTCAGCTGTTAAGCTTACGTACCTTAGCAAAATATTCTGAGGCTGTTGGGTGGCCGCCTAGGATAACCCCTATCTGAATAGGCTTGGCGAATGTCATGTTGTTTGCCAAGGGCCGACGCAAGCCAGAAAACGAACAAAGCCAAAGTTCACCTCCCAGGCACAGAATAAACCAAACTACCAGGGTTGTCTTACACGGTTCCTGACTAGGACGGCCACTGTTGTCCTGTGGATTGCAGGCCGTCGAGCCATTCATGCGTATACTGTACTGTACGTACAGTACACTATCATAATCACTTACACTATACCTCCGTATGTACGGATACAAACCACCCCAGTATCATTCCATATCCCCGCGTTTGCAAGCCCAGTCAGCCCAGGCGGCGCTCGGTAATCGTTGTCTGATCGGACCGATATCCCCGCACCAACCCCAGAACCCCAGGAAACGCCGAACGCCCACACCGTTAGCGGGGGCGTTTCATAACGTCAGCCAAGATTGCGCCAAAATCTCTGGCAATCTGGGTCCCTGGATGGCTGCATCAATCCTCCGTATGTTGTCTTGATATAATGAAGGGAGAAAAGCCCCTTCTGCAGTACTGCCTACAGTGCATTGCATTCAGAAAGAAGTGTCTCTGCATATGTTAGTAAAATGCTAGATTTGGGTATAGACAAACAGCCCATCTTGCGTCCCTTTCCACTGTCTCCACTATTCCAGGGAATCGAGAAGTGGGGATTGAAAAGGGTCCACCAAGAGAACTTTCCAAGGAGAAAGCGGGTCCAATCCTTTGGGGTGCAACAACGCAGGAGCACTGGAGTAACGCCGTAGGCATCGGGGTGTCCGTGGTGCGCTATGTGTACAGCATGCTAAACCGTATGTAGAATGATAATGCAAGGCTTGAGAACCTTGTTTCCTGCAGCACGAACAAACCACACTAGACACAGACTAAGCACGCTAAGGTAGTGTACGGCAGTCCTCGGCATTGATTTGCCCGCCTTTTCAACCCCCCTGGATGAAAGCGGAACTGGGACGACGGTTGTCCAAGCTTCAAAGTTACACTTACACGTTCACCCCATGTCCTCCAATCCTGCGCGCGGCCGATCACATCCTGTTCTGCGACCGCTACATGCATCCTACCGTTCTTGACCGGCCGATGGTGCGGAGAGCGTGACCTCGGAGTAATTGCGGGGAAGGACCCTTGATGAGCGGCGACAAAAAGATGCAAATGCGCTGGCCCGGATTGCTTCGTAACTCGGATCTGAGTGCCGAGGCCTGGGATTCTAATAAGAATGGTTGCTGTCCCGCTGTGTCCTTCCCGAAAAGAAAATCCTGTCACGGTCAATTCCATGCTCAGGCACCTAGGGCACACAGGCGCTGTTCACTGCTGTTGAGCATTGCTCGTCCTTCACACAGTTAGCAGTTAACCAAGAGTGTTAATCTCTACTTGACAGCCATGGCGGACAGCCCAAGCTCGGATAGCATCCGAGCTGGCAACGATCAAGCGTATGGTGTACCATCTGGGACTGGGACTGACCAACACGGCTTTTGCTAACACTTTTCTTCTTTTTGCCGAGCAGCACCATCTCAAAGGAAACTGGAATTGAGGGACATCACATCGAGAAGGGTTTATCGAACACGGAACATGTCGATCTCAACCGGAATCTCGAGGCAAGGTTAGCATTACAAAGACGAGAGCGATTCACTTTGACGAAACTAATCCGCTTTCCATGCTGCCAGGATCAAAAACCCGCTGCAAGGTATCCCCAGGGACGAGCTCATGCGCCGCGTCGAAGCCTTTGCCGAAGAAAAGGGTCTTACAGAGCATGTCGCCCTGCTCCGCAAGGGTGCGCTGGTGGCCCAGGATCCGAATGCCTACGACGAGATCACGGGGCCCGAGGCTCTGACCGAAGAGGAGAAAACGGTCCTCCAAGACGAAGTCCAACACAAATGGCGCCTCCCCACCAAGCTGTTCCTGACCATCGCAACCTGCTCCATTGGCGCTGCCGTCCAGGGGTGGGACCAGACGGGAACCAATGGCGCAAACATCTTCTTCCCGGAGATCTACGGTATCGGGGGCACCGACACGCGCTCCAAAATTCTGGTCGGGCTGGTCAATGCCGGCCCGTACATTGGGAGTGCCTTCATCGGCTGCTGGCTTTCCGACCCCATCAACAACTGGTTTGGCCGTCGCGGCGTCATCTTCTTCTCGGCCCACTTCTGCCTGTGGCCCGTCATCGCCTCGGGCTTTTGCCACACTTGGGAGCAGCAGCTCGCATGTCGGCTTCTCATGGGTATCGGAATGGGCGTCAAAGCATCGACGGTGCCAATCTATGCCGCCGAAAACTCCCCGGCCATTATTCGAGGTGCTCTCGTCATGTCTTGGCGTAAGTCCCCTGATCTTGACCCTGGGTTCCCTCCCAGGTTCGGTACTGACGAATCCTCGCAGAGATGTGGACAGCGTTTGGCATCTTCCTTGGAACTGCGATCAATCTTGCCGTCTACAACGTGCCTGACATCAATTGGCGTTTGATGCTCGGTAAGTTGTTGATACTCTTAGCCTCCCCCCCTTGATTCCCCTGCGCGTTGCCACCTCAGAGCTAACAATTCAAACTCTCGTTAGGTGCACCTTTCATCCCTGCCGTCCCCTTGCTGCTGCTCATCTATCTCTGCCCCGAGTCGCCGCGCTGGTACATGAAGAAGAACCGCTACAAAGAAGCGTGGAACTCCATGATCAGGCTCCGGAACCATCCGTTGCAGGTCGCGCGCGACATCTTCTACATCCATTCCCAACTCGAACTGGAGATTGAGCTGCTTCGCGGCAGCACCTATGCTCGTCGTTTCGTCGAACTCGTCACCATTCCTCGCGTGCGCCGCGCAACCCTGGCCGCCTTCACCGTCATGATCGCCCAGCAGATGTGCGGTATCAACATCATCGCGTTCTATAGCACCACCATCTTCAGAGAGGCCGGACAGAGCGAGTTCCAGTCCCTGCTCGCGTCCTTCGGCTTCGGTCTGGTAAACTGGGCCTTTGCGTTCCCGGCGTTCTGGACCATCGACACTTTCGGGCGGCGATCCCTCCTCTTGTTTACCTTCCCGCAAATGACTTGGACCTTGCTCGCCGCCGGCCTCTGCACCCTCCTCTCGCAGGAGACCGATTCCCAAAGAACTACGAGAACAGCCCTGGTGGCTCTCTTTGTCTATCTTTTTGCCGCCTTTTACTCGCCAGGTGAAGGGCCTGTCCCCTTCACCTACAGCGCCGAAGTGTTCCCGCTCTCGCACAGAGAGGTGGGAATGGGTTTTGCCGTGGCAACCTGTCTGTTTTGGGCGGCCGTGCTGGGCATTACGTTCCCCTTCCTGCTCGAATCGGCAAGCACCGTCGGCGCCTTTGGGTGCTACGCCGGGTTCAACGTTGTGGCTTTCATCATGATCTTTTTCTTCGTACCCGAGACGAAGCAGCGGACGCTGGAGGAGTTGGACTACGTGTTCGCGGTGCCAACGTCGCAGTTTGCTAGGTACCAGCTTACACAAGCCCTGCCATGGTGGTTCAAACGCTGGGTTCTGTTCCAACGGAAGGCCGAGCTTAAGCCATTATACCAGTTTGACCAGGAGAAGAGGCGGGCCAGGGAGCAGGAAACGGCCCAGCCGCAACAGGTGGCAGTGACGGCGGAGAAATAGAGCATACGCAGTGATAGATGTTGCTATGATACTGCCCCAGGAACTAGGTGGATTCCTGTCGTTCGGGTTGGAAACACTTTGACTGCCATGGCGGCAGCGAGCCGACTAATCGAGTATCGCTTTAATGGCCATGGTTCGTATAGGTAGTAAATTCCGGTCTCAAGTGGGCCGTTGGAAATAAAGACTTTCTCTCATGGTTACCTAAAAATTGAGACGAGGGAATGCTGTTAGTCTTCAAGATGCTTTTTATATCCGCTTGAGACCATCAAATCGTGAGGCAATCACGTCCAGATAGCTGATCTGATCGAGGCTCTAGATGTTTTGGATAGGCGGCTGTATCAATGCGAGAATCGATGGGTTTCGGCCGAGACGGTGAACTGTCGGACTGAGGAAGAATGAATGGGGAGTTAGGGGTCGTAGGCTTAACCTTAACCCGAGCGGCGTATCTCCAGGTACATCGTCCGATCTCCTTTTTTTCCTCACTCCGACCTTCGGAGGTTCGCTTTATTGACCGACAGCCGAGCCGAGGCGAGACATCGCATCCCTTTATAAGTTCGTACCTAAACACCTATGATTTCTGCTAGATTAATCTTTTCCCGTTCTGATACTGATCATTGCCGTTACTATCCTGTTTGTTGATCTTTTCCCCCATCAACAATCTGCCACCAAAGCTGTCCGGCCGAATCGAGCAGCATGATGGGTAGTACTTTTCGAAATATAGTTGTGATAGGGGGCTCATATGTCGGAGCAGTAAGTGGACTGGAGGGCCGAATGGATCAGACAGTTTCTCCCAAAATCACCCATAGCTGATAGTAAATGTCTAGAACACAGCCAAGGAGCTTGCATGTATCCTTCCAGCTACCCATCGTGTGAGTCCAGCTTGCTGGCCTGTTTTCCTTGCGGCTAGTAGACTGAATCTAATATCGGATGACAGGTTCTCCTAGTTGAACCACACAGCCACTTCCACCATCTCTTCGCCTTTGTAAGCTCTCCGAGGCATCATCCTTCCCTCTCAAAATAGCCAATAGACTGCCAGCCTCGCTTTGCCATAACACCAAGCTACGAGCACAAAGCCTTTATTCCATTCTCATCTCTGTTCTCCTCTGCCCCAGACAGCACCCGGCACCAAGTCGCCAAGGCCCGCGCCGTGTCTCTGCAAGCCAACTCGGTCACCCTCGACAGGGAATGGCAGGGGTCCCGGACTGTACCCTTCGACTTTCTTGTTGTCGCAACAGGTACCCGTCTAACCGCCCCAGGTACTATGCCCCACGATGACAAGGCGCCTTCAGTGCGTTACTTGCGATCATACCAGAATGGTATAAGGAGGGCAAACTCCATCGTGATCGTTGGCGGCGGCGCGGTGGGGGTGCAAATGGCCTGCGATCTGAAGGAAGTCTATCCTGCAAAACAGATCACGCTGGTCCACTCACGTCAGCAGCTTATGCCGGTGTATCACGAAGCCTTGAGCGACCTCATCAAAATCCGGTTCCAGGAGCTGGGAGTTGAACTTGTCACGGGAAGTCGAGTGGTCATTCCGCAAACGGGCTTCCCCAACAACGATGAGAGTCAGAAACCATTTGAGATCCAACTTCAAGATGGGCGAGTACTCTCAGCGGATTTTGTGATCCAGGCGACGGGCCAAACGCCCAACAACCAGTTCCTACAAGGACTGGAACCGTCGTCTCCGGACTCGGTCGTCAACCCCAAGAACGGCTTCATCCGCGTATTGCCCACGATGCAATTCCAGGATCCAAAGTACCCGCACCTCTTCGCGGTCGGAGACATTGCAGATTCCGGAGCGCACAAGGCTGCTCGGCCTGGAATGGTACAGGCTGCTATTGCCGCCAGGAATATTGCTGCCATGGTGGCCGGTAATAAGCCGGTGGAACGCTTGTCAGTTGCGCCGGCTGGGATACATTTGACGCTGGGCCTGGTGAGTTCAGAACGGGTAGTCGGTTGAACCACTGACTGACCGTTGATGACCCAAGACGCGAAACGTCCTATTTCGGAATCCTAACAAAGAGGCGGGCGACACGGAGCCTTCTATAACCCTCAAGGACGAGTAAGCCGGTCCCAGCCAGCCAGGGCGCGTTTGTTGTTCTTTCTCTTCGGTGCTGACTATGGGATTTGTCCGCCCTTAACAACAGCGGCCAAGAAGACATGAATATCGACGCGGTGTGGCTAAGACGCGGCGTGGTTGTGTCAAACCCTCAAGATTATCATTTGTGAGCTTCCCCAGGAGCTGCCACACTGGTAACACCTATCTTGCCTGCGTAGGGAAGGGGGTGTAGAACTGCTTGGGTCCAGGAAGGCACTCTTTCCTAGAAAGTGGTAACGAACTGTGTATAGCCTGTCGTAAAATGGAAGGAGCCGCTCTCCCTGTAAGTAGCTAACAATTTGAATGATTAAGAAGAAGGGTTGAAACTCCGCTTAATGCATTCAAGTGGTGTGCTGACAGCTCGAATACTGGCATCGGCTTGCATACCTTAGAATAAGGGGGAAACTTCCATTCGTCAAACCCAACCGAAACCACCCCCCCTCTCTCCCCCTCCATATCCGGGTTGTAACAATGTTAATCCATGCCCAAGGACAACAGACTGCAAGGCAGTACGCCAGCGGGGGATTGGCAGCTCGGTTGGAGGTAGCCATCATGATGCCGCAACAGGGATTTACTAGTAGTTATCTTCCACCAAGGCCTTCTGGTCTAAGCCTCCCTTATATGCAAGTGTGATAGCTATCGAGACAATCCTCCCTTCCCTAGTCTCGAAGTATGCTGTTACTCCGGTGATACGCCGAGACTGTTGAGTGTTCTGGAAAAAGATTTCCTCTCGTCCCCAGCTCGTGTTCTATAGAATCACCCAACGAGACAACAGGTCGCATTTTAGTGTAGTGTTGGCGAGAAGATAGGTCATCTTTTCGCTTTCGTTCTGCAAGAATGGCCTTGTTAGGAAGGGCAAAGAGGATTCGGGGAACTACCTTACTTACGGTCAGAAGAAGATGTGCACGCCCTTGCAACGCTCTCCAGAATGCCTACCACTGTCTCAAGCAAAAGGGGCATCCATGCAAAAACAGCCAGAACCTGGCCAAAACCCCACTGAGAGCCTCCATATTCCTCACCTAGGACGCTGCCCAGCAAGTTCCTCTTCTGATCGAGCTGTGCGAGACAGTAGGTAATGCCAATCCAGAATCCAAGCGAGAAGAAGAAGGCCAATGTTTTCGGCGAATTCGAAGCCAACCAATAGAGGCCATAGAGAACGGCGCATACGCCAACCACGCTCAAGAAGCCAAGGAAAATGCGCAGCGGCAAGCCTAGGGTGCTCCAAAGCACGATACCCGTAGTGCTGGTGTACCCTATGGTATCCGCAAAGCGCTTTATACCCTCCATCACGTTAGGGTCGTCGTTGGGAAGACCGGGCAGGATGTCGTTATAGGGACGGCAGTTGGATGCCAGCTCTGGGAGCAGGTCCAGGTCGACGCTCGCTTGGCGTAACCGTACCACAACGCAGCACCTTCTGAGGCAGCCACACCAGTGTCGCCGTCGCGACCGAGATGCCAAACACTCCGCTGGCGCTGACCATGGTGGTGTGCATACTCTCGAGCCAGTCCGTCCAGGTCACTGTAGCAACCTGGTGCAAGAGCACGAAGACCGTAAGACGGGACCGTAGATCATGGTGAGGATGTATTGTCAGACGTATGACACAAATACCTGATGGGTTAGCTGCAATCGTGAATATATGTGTCATTGCATGGGACCATACTCCAATACCGGAAATGTCAGGGTTTCCTTCGCCCCAGGCCAGGGAGCAAAGTTCGGGGCACCGGTCCGTCAGCTGGGTTAGATTGTATCCATGGTACGTCACCTAGCCGAGGAGATCGGCCAAAGAGGCGAAGGAGCAAGATATGGTGCTGTCCATTGCGATGCTTTTGCAAATGGTGAGACCGTTAGCATACTCATGCCAGGCGTACGTCGAAAAGTTGAAGGAATATATTCCCCGGCTGCTAAATCGTGGCGCTGTGGCGGTCAATAGCGTGCGGCCTTAGATTCTTGTTCCGTCCAAAAGGCGTATGTATTTGATAATCGAGTCAATAATAGCTATATTGTACTCCGTATGTCAGTGAGTTCTGGGGAAGTGCTGTTCCAGAATCGGATTCTCATTAGAATGTTAAGCCATAGGACAAGACTTTTCTTCGCGCATATCAGGAACTTGGATGCTTCGAGTTGCTCTGCTCTCTTTCGAACCGAACGGTGAATGCCCGCAAGCGAGACTGATGCTGATTCGTTTGGCCCTCGCTCCTTAAATCTTCATGAATACGTTGAATTCAGTCTGTCTCCCAAAAATATGAAATCCCGCCAATTCCAGACCCTCAAGCCACCACAAGACATTGCTCGCGCAATCTACTCAGCTCAGAGGTAACACTGGACCGAAAGCAAACGACTGGCTGGATATTGCCGAGGTATTCCTCTCCTTACTCGACAAGCGGCCGGAAATGTAGGCCAAAACGAAGCCATTGTCGGTTTCCTTGGGGCGTGAACTGAATGGGTGAAACTGGCAGCGTTGAGTGGACTTGACGGCACTAGAAGCTTCATTAAGGGTAATAAATCGAACTGAAGTGATGTCTCTTGAGAAAGAGGGCAAGGAGCTACCTTGGATCCACGTTCTTCCCGCAATACTGGTAAGGTATCTCCTTCCTCCTTCACATGTCTCCCGAAAGAGGATATCGGCAGGCACGGGCAAAAGTGCTGCCACTCTCCCGCTCGTGCGCTTCAACAGTTACCTAGATCGCTCGCTCTATTGCCGCTTTCTCAATGATGTCGTTAACCTAAAGCACAGTTAAGATCAGCGTAGCTCCCTAGCGTCTCGGTTACGCCCTCAGCAACTCGGCCAGGGGCCTGGCAGGTTCTTACTCTGTTTTCACATGGTTCCATCTACCTTCGCCGGAACCCGGGTCGAAGACTAAGCAGCGAGTTGCTGCGTCGGGAAATGGACCAGACTTACTACCAGAGCCTATTCGTTCTTTTAGTGCTCTAAGACAACGGACATTTAAGCGGCGTCACGCTAAGGCCCCCGTTTGCATCAGAACAACGTATCCGGTCAAGGATGATGCGCGGCAGAGGAGCTAGACCCTGCTTACAGGGCAATAAATAGAGGTCAGTCAACCTTCTCGCCTCGTCCGGCTCTAAATCCCGAGTGTTGAGCCTTCTCACCTTTGTGTACATCAATCAAGAGTCTCTCTCGACCATGGGTCTGAACAACCTGTTCCAAGGCTCCAGCACGCCTAGTGACCTCGGAGGCGGAAGCCTTCGCCTGGACCCTGATTATGAAAAGGCCTTCATTGACAGATGGGGCACCGTCATTCCGCCGGTACCCCACAACGCCGCCTCGCTGCGTCGGCAAAACAACGCCGCCCTCGGCGCTCTGATGCGCCAGCTCCCTGTCCATGACGGTGACAGCATTACCCAAACGGAGATTCCCTATGCCTCGGCCGACGGAACAAGCATCACGCTACATCGCTTCAAGCCCTTGCACAATCCTGCGTCCGTCGACCGCGACGGCAATAGCGGCAGCAACAACACCAACGCTAGTACTGCCGTCGGCAAGCAGGAGAACAAGCCGACCGAAACCCTGACGAAACAGCCTGCAGTACTGTAAGCAAAGGGTGGAACTGTCCCGTTTGTCACTGTAATACGCTGGAAACAGGGTGCTTTCGAAGTGTTCGCTCTGCTCTATAACACCTTCCAATCCATGCCCCCCTCGGAAAGTGTGACTGAATTGCGCCAGGTACCTCCACGGCGGGGGCTTCGTATCTGGCAGCGTCAAGCTCTTCAGCCCGGATATAATCCGCTACGCTGTCAGCACAGGCCTAACCTTCTACGCGCCCGCATACCGCCTTGCGCCCGAGAACCCGTTCCCCAAGCCCCTCCAAGACGCTTATTCGGCTCTGGAATGGCTCCAAAGGCATGCTGAGCAAGAAGGGGTCGATCCCGCGCGCATCGCCGTCATGGGTAACAGCGCCGGAGCTACCCTCGCTGCCGGAACAGTGCTTATGGCACGAGACCGAGGGTTAACCCCGGCGGTTGGAAAACTGCTTCTGATATACCCCGCCCTTGACTATCACGGCAGGAATGGGCAAGCTGAGGAAAGCAATTCCTCGCTGACCAAGCACCTAACTTGGACCGAAAAGAAGAACCAGATTGCATGGAGGGCGTACCTGGACGGGTATACCGGGGCGGTTGATGGTTATGACAGCGCGACCGAGGTTTCGCAGTACGCGGTACCTGCTCGGGAGACGGATGTGTCTGGCTTGCCTCGGACATATGTCGATATTGGCGGGCTGGATTTGTTCAGAGATGAGGTGCTCGCATTTGGCGCAAGGCTGGCCGCGGCCAACGTCGAGCTCGAGCTGCATTTGTATCCCGGCGTCCCTCATGGTTGGGAGTGGTAAGTTCACACGACCATCTTACCCCCTGATAAGGGCGGTCCAAGGAGCCAGGCAATCCCGTCATCCCTAGCCGAAACATCCCGATATGCACTGGTTCCGTCTTCACAAGGAAGCGTTCCACTGACTAGCTGGTTACCTTAGGATGGCACCAGATGTTCCCGTGACCAAGGCGGCGATCGAGAATAGATGTCGGGCTTTGCGGGGTTTCTAGCATGTAATCGGCACGCCAGTAGACCGTGTGTCTTTCGAATTCCGCGCTCCTAGGGGAGGGTTATCTCGTTGGTGCGTGATATGATACTTCCTTGTTGCCGTCTAATAGAGACACTGCAAATGCTTCGATGGATTCTCTCAGAATCCTAGCCACATTGGGCTGCGTCCAGAAGTGATTGGCACTGGATACTTCGTGAGCCCGAAACATGGATTCTGGAACCTCCTGGAGCCGCGAAGCCCACTCGCGTAGCTTCTGAGCGGGTACGAACTCATCGCGGTCCCCGTAAATAGCAAGAGTCGAATTCCGGACCAGCTTCTGTTCAGCCTCAACCGAGACTGCACCCGCCAGCCCGCCAAATTCTTGCAGCCCCGGCTGAGAACGCGCTTTGTCCGTCCTTGCAGAGAAACGATGCAATACCCTTCTGTAAGCATTTGATAGCGAGGGGAACGACATGGTGGCGAGATTGGTCACCAGCCCCTGCAATGGGGAGACGAGGAGATATGCCTCACGGAACGTAGATAGCCCACCTGGGACGGGAAGCAAGCGACCAGAAACGGATTGCTGCTTGACGCTGTGTTGTGCTCCATGTGCCCCATCAACCTCTGTAAATTGCTTATGGTCTTTTTGGAATCGACAATGTTCCTTCTTTGCCCGCGCTATGAGCTCAGCCACCCCATGCCGTAGCGACTCTTCCAACTCGACCGACAACGGGCGACGAGTCTCTTGGCTATTAGGGCTTTCTCCGAGTCCGCCAACGCGCAATCCTAGAGACTTCTGGGTGTGCGTTATCCCCGCATCGACAGCAGCCGCAGCGGCGCGGGCTATGGTCGTACTTTGTGTTTCCGCCAAGTGCTGCGCTCGCATCCGGACCTCGGTCGCGTGAGATGCACAATCAGGGGTGTCAAACGCGGCAAGCATTTCCTTAAGCGACGGTAGTTGCGTTGTTATCATGGAGCCATAAGAATAGCCTGCTAACAGCAGGATCGAAGTGGCTGTTCCTAGAGATGCGGACTGAGAGGACCTTGAGGCGGGTGGGCGCATGTGGACTGTTAAGCCAACCTCCTTATGCTCATGGATATCAGTCGGGCTTTTGCTCGGGGTAGTTGGCGGGTGAGGGTCGAGAAAATGTACGTAATGGACAACAAAACCGACAACAGACATGTAATCAGCGCGCTCAGCCTTCCCTGTCCATGAAGTTTTGCCGGCGGAACCCCGTGCACCTCTGTAACATTGGAAGCATCAGCGAGCTGCGGGGACGTAGGGTCGGGGGGAGCAAAGAGACAACGGAGACAAGGCCAACCTGAAATTGAAGGTTGCGACCAGGAAGCCCAGTTTCAGCAACGTGGCTGCTACCATCTCAACGACGGGATCATCGTAGCATCCGCCGAGTGGAGCGTAAGGATGGGCGACAATAGCAGCATGTCTCTGCCAGGGTGGCGAGTCGAGAGGTGCTCCAAGGGACTGCGGATGATACAGGCGACAATCGATGGGCAGGCCGTCGTGGAGACTTGGTATGGTGAATGCCAGACTTGCCTCAGGCAGAGCTGTCGACAAGACAAAGTCACCATCCCTCATTTTCGCCAGGACTGCCCGTAGGTCAATTGAGCCAGTAGCGCGCAAGGGCGAGATCACCGTGTATTACCGACCTATAGTAGGGAAAGGTCGAGGGTGAGTGAAGCTCACACTACCCTGTACATACAGTACGGACACTCGTCTGGAAATCGGGTCGGTATGCGGCCCCTGAGGCTGCCGAGTCTCTCAAAATTGTTGGGTGGGATGCGTGGGGCAAGCAGCAGCACAGCGTCGCGCACCCTGGTGGGTTACAGTCTAACCTGCACATAAGAATCAAGTCCGGAACCCCAATTTTGATGCTTATACCCAGGTTATTCTTACTCCCAGATACACACATAACCCTAACCCAGACAAAGAGTTGCCCGAATCGGGGTCAAAATGCCTATTTCCAGGGTCAAATGTTCGGTCCCCCGGCCACAGTTAGGGGTTCAACCATACTTTCGCCTACCTGTACATAAGAATAAACCCGAAATTGTATGGGTTACTAAGCAAGATTCGTAAGAATAAGTCCGTTTCCCAGGTTATTCTTATTTGCTATACAAAATCGCTTGGGAACCCCGATTTTGATTCCTCAGGTTAGACTGTATTACGGTAATGCTCTGCTATGGCCGGTCATGACGCAAGCCTAGAATGGGCCACGTGCCCTATAGCTCGTTGTCATCTGATCAATAAACGTAAATTACAACGTATCGGATTGAAACATACCAGTGAGATGTAAGGGGTTGTACGAAGTTGGTATGTTTTCACATTCACCGTAATTTCTATCCATAACTACTTTCTGTTATGTTACGGACGACACTGTCTCGCAATTCGCATGCCTGTCAACTCGTCTATCTTTTGCATGCTGAATCTTGTTGCGGGCATATATAAGGGTAATCAACCTTTGGCTTGTGTACATACACCATACATACATTTACTATTAAGCTACCTTTACCTCACCTTAGCCTCTCAACAATGATGCCTGGAGTATGTACTCACTACGATCAAGTGCTAGCAAGTGTGTTGATGAAATTACATTTCGTTACATCTGCATGGAGGTAACTATGTATGTCATACTGTGAGCATCTCAGCGTTACGGTTCAGCATGTGAAGCTGCCCCACACTCACACCGCCCAACTGAGCAGGAACATAGACAACTTCGTTCCGAAACCGACTCATGAGACCATGACTCGTGGCCAGGCGAATGTAATTCATCAATCTATAACTGGACCCCTCGGCCAGATCCATCTGATGATGAGGCAGCTCAGGCCAACGAGTATTACACTAAGGGTAGCTTGAAGTGCGTAATTTATGCAAGTCGATACCTAAGGTATTCTTGGTATTCTGCCCACCCACTCATGCCGTTGCTGAACCTGGGTAGTAATTTATGGTTCAAACCGCCAGAATTCAAAGTAAATGCCTGGACTATTGCGTAGAAAGTCACGGTATTCGTTCAGTCGTCAGTGCACTTAGCACTTGCAAGCTGATGCCATGGGGTTTTTAAATTGAGGGCCGAGAAGACACCCCCGAACACCGGCAATGTTGTCATCGTCCTACGACTAATGTAACGTTAGTAGAGGTAGCTCAAACACGTAAACTTCAGGGACAATACGATACCTTACACAATGATTGATCAAGCCAGAATGCTCATTTCATCCTGCATGTAACATGTTAAATATGTCCAATCAGCGTCAGTCCATAACTACCTAACGTCTATGTCTTCCCCACGATTCTTTGTTTCCATTTCCTGCCACGGCGGCCGTCAAGCCATCATGAGTGTGGGGTAGGCCCACCTCCCCCACCAATTCCCCGTGGTGGGACGCTTTGGGCCTGCGATCCGTCAGGTGGCCTTTCCGAGTGCTTCATCCGGCAGGAGCGCACACGGAGTCACGGACAGCGTGTTCCGGACAAAATGCCAGGGAATTACTTTCAAGTCGCTCTCTCTCGCTCCATTGTTCATGGTTTCTTCCTGTTCAAGCCCAGCTCTATACCACTCTAGTTATCTCTCACACCACCCACTACCTACTGTAACAAGCGATTGTCGACTTCGTTGCTGCTCGAACGTGAATTTAGCTCAAGCTCGAACTCGACACGCCTCCCTACGTCACAAGCTGACGCTGTCAAGTTGCTGCAGCCGTCTCGTGGCCACGACGATCTCCCGCTTTACGGTACACCACTTCACTTTTGATGCCCCAACAATTCCAATAACCGTCTCCGTCCGGCCTCGGACTAGCTAGCCGCTAGAGTCCGGGCTGTTGGCCGCAGAAGGGACTTCAGTACCATCGCTCCCTTTCCCGCTCACCTCTCCGCTTCCAACATGGCCGACTTTTTCCTCCGCACACCCCGTATCATCCAAGCCAGCGAGCCGGACTCCTGGCTGGGCACGGTCCCTAAACGTCAGCCAGTGAAACATAGGAGAAAACGGAGAAGCCAACAACGCGCCCCATTCCATCTGTTCAAGCTAATCCGCGAGGCCAACAACCTCATCTTATCCTGGCGAGATGGCCTTACCGAATCGCAGCGGGAGGCCAGGAGGAAGGCCGAGGAGCAGATGCAGATCCTGGCCGCTCGCATGCAGAATGTCAGCGCTTCTCCCTGCCAATCCCCTTTTTGCCGTCCACTATGTTACTAACATCATTTGTATTACAGGCCACCACCTTTGAAGAGTGGCAAGCAGCTGCTGAGCAGCTTGATCAGCTTGAAGGTAATGACAAGTGGAAGCTTGACGACCAAAGCGGCGATTATCACCCGGAAGTGATCCGAGCGAGCCTGGAGGAGCTTGACAACGCCCGGACAAATTGCGACATCCACGCCATGATGTATCTGATCAGGACCTCGTTATCTCGTGACCTCGGGGGAATGGGGAGCATGGACCTCTATCGGCATTCCTACATTGGGACTAAGAAGCTGGTGGAGCGGTATGTCAAGTCGGCCATCCAAACCATCGAGTCAGTAGTCGAGAAAAGCGCCTACTCCACGCAGTATGGCCTGGAACCAAAGGATCTGCTCGAGGGTATGCTTTATGCCCGACAAAGCTTCGGACGGAGCGCTTTACTCTTGAGCGGCGGCGCGACTTTTGGCATGTCGCATATCGGTGTGCTCAAAACGTTGTATGAGCAGAAGCTCCTTCCGCGCATCATCTCCGGTGCATCCGCTGGTTCCATAGTCTGCTCTGTGGTGTGTACCAGAACAGACGAAGAACTTCCGGGCTTGGTTGAAGCGTTCCCGTTTGGGGATCTCGGTGTCTTTCAGGGCGATGAAGATCACATATTTGACCACATTCGCCGCCTCCTCACCGAAGGAAGTTGGGCTAACATTGACAACTTGACGAGGGTGATGCGAGTCTGGCTTGGCGACCTGACCTTTCAAGAGGCTTATAACCGGACCCGAAGGATCTGCAACATTTGCGTGTCGTCAGCTTCGCTCTACGATCTTCCGCGGCTGCTCAACTACATCACGGCGCCTAACGTCCTGATCTGGTCAGCCGTTGCCGCCTCTTGCTCCGTCCCACTCGTCTTTCAGGGCACTCATTTGCTTGTAAAGGATCCGGCTACTGGGGCCCATCTACCGTGGAATCCCACCCCACAGCGCCTGATTGACGGATCCGTGGACAATGACCTCCCCATGACTCGTCTAGCCGAGATGTTTAACGTCAACCACTTCATTGTCTCGCAAGTTAACCCACATGTCGTCCCCTTCCTGGCAAAGGATGATCGGCTTTATCCTGCGACCACTCCCGGCAGATTGCGGCAGGAAAAGGGGTCTCAGGACAGCGGGGAGTGGTTCTACACTCTCACAGCTCTCGCGAAGGATGAGGCGATGCACCGACTACACTTCTTATCCGAACTCGGCATCTTCCCTAACCTGTTCTCCAAGCTGCGCTGCGTCCTGAGCCAGCGGTATTCCGGTGACATAACGATCCTCCCCGAGATCCCACTTAACGATCTTCCACTGATCCTGAAGAACCCGACGCCTGAGTTCATGCTTCGGAATTGCATGATTGGCGAAAGAGCAACCTGGCCCAAGCTTAGCCGCATCCGTGACAGGCTCGGCATTGAGCTTGCCTTGGATCAGGCAGTGCACCATCTGCGAGCTCGCGTCATCTTCAACCAAAGTCAGCTCGACCTTCGCAGACTGCAGGATATGAGCGGAAGCCTCGGAAAGACAGGGTACGCCGAGGGTGGCGAGATAGGCCGCGGACAGCCCCCATCTTCAGGAGACGCATCCCCAGAGCGACGCTCGTACGGGCGGCGTAGAGGCTCCGGAAGCAGTATACAACTGCTAGCAGCCAGACACAAGAATCCCTTCCAGGGAACCGAGGATGGGGAGGAATACTTGTCCGGGGAGGACGAGCAGTTGGAACTGAAGTTTCGGCCTGGGTCAAAAGCCTCCCGTCGTGGGAACTGGCCCGGAATTACCAAGCCGCGACTCAAGCGTTGCAGCAAAAGTCATGGGCACATGCGCGCTGGGCTGCCCTCCGAGAGGTATCTCAAGAATGAGGTTGACGTGCCCGTCTTTGAAATCACGGGGCCTCAAGCGTCACGAATGAAGAGTAAAGACGCTGGCGGTGAGGCAGTGGCTGAAACCTCTGTCTTGAGTCCCGCTCCTGTAGCAGAGGACAAAGCGGAATCTCTGCCATCGGGACGGGCCAAGTGATGCGGATCCATATTAACTAGAACCTGGGTCCGTCGATCGAGAACGTACGGACGGCGAGTGATGCGACTCTAAAGTCTTGAAACAGGGTTTAAGGGTTTAGAGAGGCGCGTGTCTTAAGGACGTTAATAGAGAGAACGGTTACCGACTTGACGTGTCCCGGCCGACAGCCATGACACAAGACAATTGGCGCTATGGATCGTCTTGTACCTCCCTACGGGTCAAAGCTTTAGGTCTTTTTCAGTGGCATTCTTGGTCATCGCATGAAGCCCTTTAGATGGCTTCACTTCCTGATGGATGGAGGGAATCGGCGTTCGGGGCCTCTGGGCAAGCAGAATTACCGGGTACATAGCATTGATACCGTATAGTATAGCATTACTAGTAGTGAAGTAAGGACACCGAAGAGGCTAGAATCGCGACGTGCTATACACAGATTAATGGATTGCAATCCTGATATTGACCATGCCGGGATGGGTGGCAAATACCTGCGAGAACAGAGGCATATGCAACACCGACGGAACAGGTGCCGAAGAGGTTAGACCGAACTGAATTTATCCAAAGACGTAGCGAGATCAAACAAACCATAAGTCTGCTGACATACGGTGATCAGGTACCGTGCTACTGCAGGCTTTGAGGTACGGCTCGGGAGTCAAGTCTGTACCCGGACCCCGCCGCTGTCATGTTTGTTCGTAAGTTTGAGGTGAGAGCGCATGTTTCGTATCTTCCAAGGAGTTTTTGCTGTTCCGTTTCACTTCGAACTACAGCAGTACTCTATACAGGTTCACCTTACCTTATAAGCCCAAGTGTCACTCACGCATAATTGACCCTGCAACTGAACTTCTAGTTGATACTCGAGGAACTTGAGCACCAAGAGCAACCAGAAAGGAGATGGCAGATCAAAAGTCACAGCCGGCGCCGGCCCAGTTCACCCCTCGCTTCCGCACCGATATCTATCCCTTCATCCTGCCAGAAAAGTTTAGGGGCTCCCTGAGGGGCAAGGTTGCTATTATCACCGGTATGCTTCTTTCCCGGCGAATTGCATTCAGATCCCGTCACCTAGCAGTTAGACGTCGCGTTTGCTTGCTGCCACGCACGACCTGGCCTCTTTCAATGCTTTCCACCGCCAGATGCTGATGAATCCGATTCTTTTTGAATCTCGTCATAGGCGCCGCAGGAGCTATCGGGCAGAGCCTTGCCGAGTCGTTTGCCGTGGCCGGGGCAAAGCTCATTTTGACTTATAACAATACACCTCCCCCTCCGGAGCTCAGAGAGCGGTGTCTCCGGTTCGGGGCCGGAGGCGTTGAGTTTGCGAAGTGCAATGTCGCCGAGTTGGAGCAGTGTGAGGCGCTTGTCAGACAGGTGAGTGCATCATCGACTCCGTGGGCGGGAGTGGGGGGGTGAGGATAATCGCACGCAGTTGGAGGAGAGCATTGATTTGGATAACATGCGATGCATGGACCTTAGGCACTGGATACGCATGGCAAGGTCGATATTGTCGTGAATAATGCTGGTGCTAACGGGTTGGGACCGGTATGTATCCTTTCAACTGTGCCCGCTGCTGCGTATCATTGACTCATGATCACGGTTGTCCCCTGATCCGTGTCCCAGATCGACGCTCAAAACCCGCGTGACTTCATCCGCGACATCGCCGTGAACTTCCACGGTCCTTACTACCTGATGCGGTTGCTCATCCCACACTTTCGGGACCAGCGCAGCGGGTGCGTACTCAACATTGCTTCGCGCGCGGGGACTGTCGCCATCCCCTACAGCACGAGCTACTGCGCGAGCAAGGCAGCGCTGATCAACCTGACGGCGTGCACGCAAAAGGAGATGGACGTCGAGGGATTGGACGACGTCCACATGTACTCGCTCCATCCTGGCGGCATCAAGTCAACCATGACGCTCAAGAGTATGTTCACGTAGTCATTCGTTAGTCCACTGCCTTCTAGCGTCCGAGAGGCTGACGAGGGGGGAACTCTGTCAGAATACGCAGCAGAATCGGTGAACAATCTGCCCCCTCAAGCACGTGCATGGTTTGCCAACGCGCTCGACGTCTACAATGACTCGCCCTACCTCAACGGCATGGTTTGCGTAGCGTTGGCGACAGGCATAGGCAAGCGTGTTCTGAGGGGGAAGTATTTTGACGTCGGGCAGGACCTGGAGGATGTTCTTGCTCAGGCCGAGGCGATCAAGGCTGATCCAGACTTGTATTCGCTGCATACGAGCTTCTTGGGGGAGTTGACCAACTCCGGGGTGCCTCCGGGAGGCTACAGAGCTGAGGAACACAAGTTTGACTTCCCCGGTTTCGGGGTAGGGGGGTAGACTGTTGACGGCGTGTAATGGAAGTAAGATGAAGTGTGAACTGTACCCGGCTGAGGAAGCACTGCGAGGGCCGGTGAGCTGGCATTTAGATAGGTCCTGTGCGATCTTGGACGCTATGGTTTTCCGTTAGGTGTTGGAATATGACTCGTCCGTCGATGCAAACATGATGATATCATGTGTCGGAGAATGCAACGGATTGGAGCCATCGACTCACAAGCTTTGAGGGATTCAAAACTTCAGATCTTCTTGAACTGAGTATCTGGTGGAATTTAGGTATCATTGAACTCCCGCAAGTCCAAGGAGAATAGGAAAAGGTCGAGAATTCGGAGGCTCCAGTTCGTATCGGAAATTGAATGGCCCGCTATGACACCACACTGTGCACGAGGATTGGCGGAGGGAGTCTTCGCCGGTTCGGAGCGCCCCATCTAGACATCCCTGTTAGCGATGATCTGATAAGATGAGAGTGCATATGGTTGGGTTACACCGGTGGGGCCAAGCCAAAGCGAGGGGCTGTGGGCTCGGGGCTTGTGTGCGGCATCGGTGATGGCTGATTCTCGATTTGTTGAGAAATTCCAATTCGGCACACAGCGGTACTGCGGCAGTCCAACAGTGAACCAGACAGCCGTTGGGGAAAACGCCGCATGAGTTGCTAACTCGTAGGGTATGAACACGTGTGGGCAATTCCGACGCCGAGAATGTGTGAGCAAGTGCCCGCCCCTTGGGAACTTGTGGATCAACCGCATCAGCATGGCAAGGGAAGCCGAGAGCGGGAATTGAAGGAACCTGCGAAGTGGAGCCGCCATTAGAAAACTGGAAGGCATTGGGAGAAGCAAAATGCAAGAAAGGACTTGTGGGGCAGCCCTCGCTCCTACCCTTCGCGCTACATATTGCAGCGTCGGTCCATCAGCTTGCAGCAGGGCAACTCCTGGATAAGAGGGGAACCATCCAGTTCCCCCCCATCTCCTTCCCAACTCGAGCCCTGCCCGCCCCCGATTCGGTTCACTACCCCTTGGTGCCACGTTTCCTTTGCTACTTACAGCGGGTTACTTGCAGTAACCGTTTCTTTGACTTGAAGTCTGGCAGGCACGATGGGCTCGATGTTCCAATCGCCGGTGGACGTCGGCGTGACAATAGAGCAGCCGTTCCGGATCCTGGTGGTTGGCGGTTCGTACGGCGGACTCTCGGCTGCTCTCAATCTGCAAGATCTATGCCGCGGCCTGGCGCCACGATGCGGGCCTAAACCCAATGAGGGCGAGCATGTGGAAAGGCCACAATATCCTGTCGACATCACAATTGTAGACGAGCGAGATGGATTTTGTGAGTTGTCTTTACTGCCTTACCATTCATCCAAACTTGCTTCTCCTTTACTAACTTCCTGTTCATAGATCATCTCATCGGCTCACCTCTGGCGCTGGCATCTGAGTCGTATGCCGAGAAGTGCTGGGTCAAGTATGAAGACATTCCCGCGCTGCAGTCGCCCAACATTCACGTCCTCCATGGCACGGTGCAATCAGTCGACCAGCAGCGCAAGGTAGCAACATATGTTGCACGCGGCGGCGGCACCCAGACGTCGGAGATCGAGTATGATTACCTGGTCGCCGCGAGCGGCTTGAGGAGGGTGTGGCCCGTGGTACCGCAGTCACTGCGGAGGAAACAGTACCTCTTCGAGGCGGGCGACCACATCCGTGCTGCCATGACTGCGAGGCACGGCGTCGTCATTGTTGGCGGTGGTCAGTATTTCCCCATGTTCAGCGTAAGCCCTTATTGTCTGACCATCCTTTGCACTCACAGGCGCCGTGGGCATTGAGATGGCCGCAGAGCTCAAGCTCGTCCAGCCGCACCTCAAAGTCACTCTAGTCCATTCGCGAGACAAGCTCCTCTCGTCAGAGCCACTTCCAGATGACGTTAAGGACCGCAGCCTGGAGCTCTTGCGCGAGGCCAACGTCGACGTGCTCATGTCTCATCGGCTCGACCGGACCGAGGAGATCAAAGATGATCAAGGCAACAAGTGCTTTAGGGTGCACTTTACCAACGGCCATACCATGCTTGCGGACCAGGTTGCCATGGCAATCTCCAGGAGCGTTCCATCGACGACTTTCTTGTCAGACAAGGCCCTGGATAATGAGGGCTACGTCAAAATCCAAGCTAGGTATGATAACGCTCAGATTGCTGTGTTTGGTTTTCTTTCCAGTGCTGACACAGTCATGACAGCTTGGCATTCCCTCCCGACACACCAAACTCGGCGGATCATTTTGCCATTGGCGATGTCGTCAAGTGGTCCGGTATCAAGCGGTGCGGTGCCGCCATGCATATGGGCTATTTTGCCGCCAACAACATCCACCAGCGGATTCAGAAGGAGGTGAGCGGGAAGGAACCCGCATTCCTTGAGCTTGAGGAGATTCCGCCCATGATTGGGTTGGCTGTGGGCAAGAAGGCTGTGTCGTACTGGCCACAGGCTGGTATGAGTTCTGGCGAAGATGTCATGAAGGCCTTTTTCGGTGATGATCTTGGGTTTACGAGTGAGTACACCACACTAGCAGGCGCTAGGTATGATCGCAGACTTGCTGACATGTCTATTGCAGTTTGTTGGAATCATATGCGACTTGGCGGGAAAAATGTACTCTAACGAAGATGCATTGCGTGGCGTTGGTTATCGGACAGGTATTGCGTAAAACCATGTTTGCTTGAAGTATTAGTCGTCCTCACTGTTTATCGGAAGCATTGGCACGAGCATGGTTAGATTCTACATGTTTGGTCGGTAGAAATGTAAGGCGCCAGTATAAGCTTGCGCAACCTTGGCAAAGCCATGCACTTCATTCAGCATAGATATCCACGATGTCAAGTATCGCCACCACGGGGGTGAAGAATCTCAGGGCGACAGGAGATGGGCGAGATTTTCCACTAGGCTATGTAGGCCTAGCTTATCTTTGCTTCGCATGGATACAACTTCTTCTAACGGGATAAGTCGGTGGTACTGGTACTAATGGCATCTATCTTGCGGCTTCTTCAAGTTCGACCCCATCTTTCTCATCCACGTCGTTCCTCTCCGGGAGGAACTCGATGTCACGTTTCTGGATATCCCCAAATATCTCGTCGATCTGTTCGAGTGATTTGCCTAGATATCGAACCCGGTCAGAATACTCTTTCCTCAGAAGCCAATTATCTTGCTGTCACTCACCTCTCGTCTCTGGATATGCAACTGCGAATACAAGCGTGCAGAGAGCGTTGGTAAGAATGAAAAGGATCTATGTTTCTTGACTGTTAGCGGAAACAAGAACCATAAACTGTTAGGCTCCAAACCAATGAGGACTCACGTAGTATTTCCAGCCCACCTTCTCGAGGGCGATGGGTGAACACTGCGTGATGACCAAGCTGATGGAGTAGTGGATAACCTGGACGACGGCGTTGGCCTTGGCTCGTAGTTCAGTGGTGAACACCTCAGGCCTGGACCATCGATTAGAACTTTACCAATCTACGTGTGTTAGCTAAAGGAGTGACTTACGGAATAATCCACGTCATGGGACCTAGCAAGGCCGAGTAGTTTGCCGACACCAAGAAAATGCAAGCAATGAGAGCCTTCTGGGCAGCCTCATTCGTCGGCTGACCAGGTCGCGCCGGGTACACGGCCGCGAGGATCGTGATGATCAGATACGAAACCGACAGCAACGACGAGCTTGTTATCAAGATCTTCTTGCGGCCGATGCGATCGACAAAGAAGAGGGAAAGAATGCACGCAATCGGAGCGACACAGCCGTATAAGCCACTGACTAGCAGTTGCTGGTCCTGGTCGAAGCGTAGCGTGGCGTAGATGGCCGTTTGGAAATACTGGACGAAGCTGATGCCGGAGAGCATCGCAGCGGCCCACACAAAGGATCCGACGAATAGGCGTCTCCGGAATGGCGGTGTCCGGACGAGGTCGGCCCAGCCCAGCCGGTGCTGCGCTTGAACCTCGAGCGCAATGCTGGTTTGGATCAGAGCGAACTCGGTCTTGCACCATTCGTCATTTGAGCCGTCGTAGTGCCACCTTCTGAAGGTCTTTTCAGCATCTTCGTAGCGGCCCTTGAGACATAGCCATCTTGGTGACTCGCCAATGAACAGTACTCCAACACCGAGGAGGAGGGCGGGGATCGCCTGGATGGCGAATCCGAGCCTCCACTGGTTCTCATTCTGCCATTTGCCCTCACCCACGCCCGTCCACAAGGCAATGAAAAATCCCCAAGCCACCACTGTTGATTGCAGGGTTGGCACGATTAGCGGTACAGAATTCGAGAAAGGCCTGATGCTTATGGTGCCTAGAACTTACTCATCTGATTGACCGCTGTGATTCTAGCCCGTTCTTGTGTCTTTTGCATCTGTTAGCATCCTAACTTGCCCAACAGGCACTTGGATATGCGTGGAAGGCAAGCCACAAAGTATGTCGTACCTTGGCAATCTCGGCTCCGAAGACAGGAGCCACTCCGGTAATGGTGCCAACAGCATAACCGACTAAGAGACGGCCCAAGATAACTACAACGATTAGCGGATTAGCCCATGGTGCCGCAAAGAATAGGACGCCGCGTGAGAAGTCGTTAGGGGTAGGAACTTACGCATTGCGACATGGACCGCCGCAGCCATCAGCACACCACCAAGGACGCCCCAAGCACACCCAAAGGCAATGGCCTTGCGTCTGCCCAGTTTGTCGCTTGTTATACCAACGGACGCACTGCCCAGCCAGGCTATATGTCACACAAGGACGCTCAGGTCAGCAGTTGGAAAGACCAAGTAACAGAGAGCCTCGCGACCAAGGACTCCGGGAGGAACGCCCTACCTCCCGCTTGGTATACCGACACGATGGCTCCACGAAGCGGCGCATTGGGCTTGTCGAAGTAGTTTGTAAAGGATGCCAGTGCCAGGCTTGGCGTGATGATGCCAGAGTCACTGCAGATGAGGTGAAGGTAGAGCACAGCCCGTCAGCGGTTACGGCACCAACATGAGATGCATTAAGGCTGGAGGACAGCCGGACTCACTAGCCATAGAGAAACCCTCCTATGCCCAGAAATAGCGAGGCTAGGAAGGTCTTGGTTAGCCACGGTGTATTTGGCGCCATGGCAACCTGAATCTAATCGAATGCCAAGTTGGATTTTCGGGGGAAAGGCTGATGGCGTGCAGCTCAAGTTGCATGTTGACCAAGCTATCAAATATTGGACGAACCGAGATGTGATCTTATTTCATATGCTGCGGCGCGTGCCAGTTGCAACCCTTCCAACGGTGTTGCAGGGGAAATGCCGATGGGCGCGAAGGGTTTGTTGTCGCACGGTCTTTGGCCAAGACGAGCTAATGTGCGGAGAAGCACAGCAACTAAGCTCTGACAGGACGAGCACAGGGATGGGAATACCTCGGGAATGCCTCAAAGTGTCTTGTGAGGTGATAATATTGGCCATCTAGTCCCAAGCGAAGGGAAATTGTCACGGCAGCGGTTACCCGTGACCCGAGGCCCTGGGCCGGGTACGGCTCTGGAAGGTGCAAGGAACAGCCTAGGTTGGACTTGGTGGCGCAAGTCGCCAGCACTTCCAATTTCCGACTTCTTTTTCGTTGATACTATGTCTTGAATCCGTTCCTAAACCAATTGTTATGCCTAGGCGTCGTACATGATATACATTACAGCTTCGGGACCAGCCCAACCCCGGTGCCACCCATGACCTTCTCGTTCTCGTCGAGCGGGCAGAGCTGGAAGAAGCGCTCGCGCGAGCAGCGCACAAAGGCGGAGCGCTTGTGTGGCAGGTCGATGAACTTGTCGAGGCCGAAGCCGTGGATGAGGTCATACATGAGGACCGAGCTGTTGGTGAACTTGGGCTCGCCGACGACGCTCATGGTGCGCGGGTCGTCCAGAAAGAGGTAGTGCATCAGGCTGGACCACCAGGCGC
Organism: Canariomyces notabilis; assembly: GCF_033297395.1. Lineage (NCBI taxonomy): Eukaryota > Fungi > Ascomycota > Sordariomycetes > Sordariales > Chaetomiaceae > Canariomyces > Canariomyces notabilis. The sequence continues at coordinate 181,899 of NW_027041855.1, forward strand.
TGACGCGGTGCGGGCCGCGGTACCGCACGTCGCCCACCAGGCTGTGCCGGCCCCGGTCGTAGTCGCCGGCCGAGTAGTATGCGCCGATGCGGTCCTCCTACAAAGGGGTTAGGTGCCTCTGTTGACTTCCACCATGCTTTTTTGTCAAACGAAGGAAAGGGGGAGAGGAAATAAGGAGAAGAAAAGCCCCACCTTGGCCCAGTACACCTCAAAATAGGCAAAGAAGGTATCATTGAAGCGCGCCAGGATGGTAATCTGGTGGGGGTCCTCATGAGCCCTGCGCAGGTACTCGCGATGCTGGTCGATGGTGCCCGTCTCGTTCCAGCCCTGCGACACGCGCGGGTCGTTCTGCCACACATGGAACAGCTCAAGATGCTCCTTGTTCGTGTAGTCCAGCGCGACCATGCTAAAGGTTTCCCGCAAATGGGGGATGTAGCGGCTGTAGATGACGGATCCCGGAACGGGTTTCGCCCGCCGCCGCGGGTGCCAGCACAGCGCGGTAGAGGCTTCGTTGGTCATGACATACTCCGGAGGAGGGAGCGGATATGCCGACATGTCGGGATCCTGTTCCTCGGGTACCCAGGCCGGCCGCGCGCCGAAAGGAGAGCCGGCGCCCTGCCAGAAGGCGCTGCGCGAGATGAGTAGCTCTTTGGGTGGCTGGGCATCCCCGAGGGCAGGGGCTGGGTGGTCGATGGCCAGTCCGACGGCCTTGAGTCGTTGTGCTAACTGATCGGCGCCGAAGCCGTATGTTTTTACACGGAAAGCTTCTTCGCTCGGGCGTACGGTGAAGACAGCGTATGTTATGAGCCAAAGCTGGCCGATTGTTGGGGCCTGCTCGCTCTTCCAGCTGACCGTCACTGCGGGGAACCGTCGCGCCCTGCCCCAGGGCGTATTGTTCGAGTCCTTCGGCCTGTCACTCGACTTGAGGTGCTGAGGCTCGCTGAAGTAGACGGAGGCATTATGAAGGGGTTCTGGTAGCGGTCTGCTCGCCGGGCTGGCTTCGAGTGGGAGCAATTGGAAGGAATTGCTGCCGCTGTCACCTTTGACGACATAGGCTGTCTGGTAAGGGTGCGGGAGCTTCAAAACTGGCTCTGAGGATGCAGCGTAGGAGGCAAATAGCCTTTGCGGTTTCAATGGCGACTCCATCTTTGTCTGACGCGCTCAACGGATGGGAGCAAAACGGGGAAGCTCTGGAGGCCACGGTGAAGACTGCAACGGCATGTCTTTACCTTCACGTGCATGCCGAGAGGATGAGGTCTGCACGGCATGGGCGGTGGGGGGATGAACTGGAAACCCGGTAGATAGGATCGTCCAATACAGCCATTAGCATGCATCCATCTCGGTAATAACGTATGGGCGAAACGAGGTTCGGCGTTTTGGTCCATGGATCCTGTTGCAACCCTCGCAACCGTGCAGGCAAATTTCATGGCGCCATTCTGTCCTTTGGAGCATCGCTTGTCAAATGGCTTTCCAGTCATAGCTCCGAGTTTCTAGCCAATAAAATGAATGTTGGCGGTCGTTGACAGGGGACATTCCGGTGGGATGGTGGGATGGTGTGTGATGATTCGGATCAGATAACTTTACTCGGACGCCATAAGCGGATCAGATAATTTTTTCTCGACCCCTGGTCTCTTGGCCGGGGCCCACACAGCCGACTTCGGAGAGAGCAGCCCCAGCCCCAGCCGAACCGACAATTCGATGACAACCAGGCCCATTCTGATGCCAGAAGACAACAACAGATTTCGCGAGAGTAAACTCATCCTGTCATTCAGACAAAGGATCAGGAATTAAACGGGATATGCAAAACACGATTATTCATCAAGCGATTTCGAGCACCGCTCCCCGCCCCTGCTACACTGTAGGTGATGGTTGCATTCCTGTTGGGACCCGATGGACAAACCGAGTGCCGCGTTTTGGTCTCATCAGTGGCGTGGGGATTAAGGCCTTGGCATGAATAATCTTATCAGATCCGAGGAAGGAACGACCTGAGGCATTTACGCGGCACTGCAGAGTTGCATGCGTGTTGAGTTATCAGATGGTGCCAGACAATGCAGGAACCCCACGAGCCACGCAACGTCTCCCTCCTGTCTTGTGGCCAGTGGAGGCCCAAGGAAAGAAAACGAAGTGCTGATCAATTTTTTCACCGTAAGTACACGTAACGGAGTCATGCCCAGCTCTTTCTTTCCATTTCACTTTCGTTACAACAGCCGAGGAACAACGAGGGACCGAGCAAATTCTTCTCGGCTCGGCGCCCGCTGACATGTAGCATCACTCTTCGGCAATGGAGTCCAATCAAATGTTCAAGGGCCCGGTGCGCAAGCAGCGGGCTGCTCGATTCCATCTTATCAGATCAGATCAAGCCAGCCCTGCTACATAGAAGTACATACATATGTACATTTCTAGAACAGGATAAGGATGCGCGAGTAGACCTCGAGCGGAGATGGGAACCCCCGTCTCCCCAGGCCACCCCCCCTGGGGCCCTACCGCCCGGTCGGCCGAACGTCATGGCAGCTCGTCATAGTCCACCGTCCAGGCCCCGGCTCTGCGGTCCCAAGCAATTCTGGGACGCATTTTATCTGCACGGCCTGTGAACGACCTTCAGGCAAGAGACATTCGCCATTGGAAGTCCTGCTGCTCGAGAACAATTAAAGAAATGTCGGCCCGCGCAGCGGTACGACAGCCCGTTGAGGACGACTTCGTTCTGCCTCAGACTCAAAGACCGTCACTGCTATACGGCCCAACAGACCCTCCATTAGTTGACCTAACGCTCGGAGAGCTGCTCAACCTGCAATGCCTACACCATGGAACCCGTGAAGGGATAGTCATCTCCTGGACCGGCGCTCGATGGACATACAACGAATTGAATCACCACAGCCGGCTGCTGGCAGCCGCTCTGCTAGAAATGGGCATTGGTGCTGGTGACAGAGTGGGCATTATGGCCGGCAACTGTGAGCAGTACGCCGCTGTGTTCTTTGCTGTCACCCGAATTGGCGCCATCTTGGTCATCCTCAACAATACCTATACGCCCACTGAGGCGCAGTACGGCCTGGACTTTTCCGGTATGCCCTTCCATTCCCCTTCTGTGGCCGCCACCATGATCCCTAACCAGCCAGTCCAGAGTGCAAGGTGTTCTTCACCACGAAGAAGATCGGCCGACTCGACCAGACACCGCTACTCACACAGCTCTCGGCAAGGGCCAAATCACCGAGGGTCGTGATTCTCAGGGGCGAGTCGGAAGATCACACCACCTACCCCGATTTGCTTTCCCGAGGCGCCCGCGTAAGCCCGGCACGCCTGCACCAGGCCGAGGCGAGGGTGCTGCCTCACACAGTCTGTAACCTCCAATTCACTAGCGGCACCACTGGCCTCCCCAAGGCGGCCATGCTCACGCACCACAACATTGTGAACAACTCGCGCTTCATTGGCGACCGCATGCGCCTCACGCCGGACGACATCCTCTGCTGTCCGCCACCGCTCTTCCACTGCTTCGGCCTCGTGCTCGGGCTGATGGCGGTCATCACCCACGGCGCCAAGATCGTGTACCCGGCCGAGGTGTTTGACGCGCCGGCGACGCTGCGGAGCATCCTCGAGGAGCAGTGCACGGCGGTGCACGGGGTGCCGGCCATGTTTGACAGCCTGTTGTCGCTGCCCGAGGCCAAATCGCTCCGGGCGGCCGATCTCCGACTGCGAACGGGCATCATCGCGGGCGCGCCTGTCCCTCGTTACCTGATGGAGCAGCTCGTCTCGCGCCTGGGCATGGCCGAGTTCACGTCGAGCTACGGACTGACCGAGGCCTCGCCGACCTGCTTCAACGCCTTTACCGACGACCCCATTGCGACGAGGCTGGCTACCGTCGGCACCCTCATGCCCCACGCCATGGCCAAAATTGTGGACCGCGACGGCCAGATCGTGCCCGTTGGTACGAGGGGCGAGCTGTGTATCGGCGGCTATCAGCTGCAGGCCGGGTACTGGAACAACTCGGAGAAGACAAACGAGGTTATGATTAGAGACGAGTCTGGTGTGTTGTGGTTGCACACTGGGGACGAGGCTGTCTTTTACGAGAGAGGGTATTGCTCGATTACAGGGCGATTCAAGGATATCATCATTCGAGGTGAGGTTTTTGTTGCTTTCCTGCCGCGCACAACAACCATCTAAGTTTAGTATTGACAAGCATTTTCAGGAGGCGAAAATATCTACCCCCTTGAGATCGAGGAGCGGCTGGTTGCGCACCCCGCTATTTCCATGGCTGTGGTGGTTGGGCTCAAGGATGCCCACTACGGCGAGGTGGTCGGCGCCTTCCTCGGCCTTGACGGTGGCCATACGCAACGACCGGACGCTGAAGAGGTTCGGGAATGGGTCAGGCGCAAGCTCGGCAAGCACAAGGCGCCCACACACATCTTTTGGCTTGGCTTCGACGGCGTGCCTGCCACGGTACCGCTCACGGGCAGCGGCAAGGTGCGCAAGTTCGAGTTGGCACAGCTGGGTAATAAGCTGTTGGCGTCCTCAGCTGCGAAGGCCAAGCTGTAAATGTGTACGATGAGCGTTGATTGGGGGTCAATCAAATCTTATGTCTAGGGAGAACAGAGTCTCATCAACATTGACTAGAGAGACCAAAGAATTGGGTTAAGGGGTCAAGGGATGTACACAGCATTACGATTCGCAATATCATTTCCATTTGAAAAGAAGCTATACAAACACGTCTCAAAAGAAACCTTAAGTTTTTGTCTGATCTGTAGTTGCCATCTAACAAAGTGATAACAAGATGAAGAGCGTTATAGAGAGCGACAGCCCAGAAATGGATACAACAGCCACAGTTTGATATCCTAGCTACCATTTTCCGTAGGGCTTTTAACCACCGTCAGTTCTTAACCATGGCCAATGGGAATTCGCCCTGCATCTGTCAAGTCTTGGCACAGCTGGCAAAATGTGGGGCTGGTTAAGAACTGACGGTGGTTACAAGCCCTACGGAAAATGGTAGCGGTAAGACTGACTTGGTAGCAACAGGGTCTTACAATTGTACATACCATAGGCATAAATCACAAGGTCTATCTCTAGGACTGGATACAACCACTGCTCTTACTATACTGTACTCCAGACAACTTTGCACTTCACGCCCATTCCCTAAGATCTTCATAGGACTCAGGTTTGATAATCTTTATCAAGATATCGGCCGACTGGTGTAGTGGTTATCACGTCTCGTTCACAAAAGTTGAACTCAGCTGGGAGCTCTTCCCCCGAGAAGGTGCCAGGTTCGATCCCTGGGTCGGTCAGAACCTTTTGCTTTTTGCCATATTCACTTTTTACACGTTTCTTCTCGATATCAAAACAGTTGCTCCGCTGACACCCACAGGTGAACATGCGGTCAACTGGGCTTTCCTGCCTAAGCACTGCTCGTAGCAAGGTTCTTTGCGACTTAGGGAGGTCAGACTGTCAGACCAGATGGCCTGGCCGGGCAACAGGATCTCTGCTATCATAGAAAGGACCTCAATGTAATCAGCATGATATTTCATGCTAATTCGCTACGAGATCTCAGTATTACTATGATATTATACTGGTGGTACAATACAAATCCTTCCTCAAGTTCCTCACCCGCGACAACCGCTTAACCAGTACTGTTCATCGACGACATGAAGCTCCGAGCAACACCATGATCAGTAGCTACGTATCATTCATCGAGCATGGCTGAATGGGTTAATACGTCAAGTCAGCCTTCCTACTTTCATCCCCCACCGGATTGTATTTGTAGAATGGCAAAGATCTGGCCCGGTAAACCTAGAGGCTCCGAGTTCAACCCACACTCTAGCCAGTGTATTAGAGCTATAAGTCCATTCCAGATATTGATTGACTATCTAGGTATCTAGGTATCTACCTATGTCATCCGTCAACCCCTCTCCACCCACCAGACTAGGGGCTCTTACACCCACTCACTCCACCACACCCCCTGGCGATAGACCAGGCCTTCGGCTTCAAACTGGGGGCCCTCTGCATCGAGGATGTAGCCCAGTTCGCAGCGGGTAAAGCTGACCCTTCGCTGCTCCTTGTAGAAGGGGTCGAAGCGGCTGTTGAGCGCTTCGCGCAGGTTCTGGACGTTGCCGGCGGGGTGAAGGGCCTGCCAGGGCCGCACGCACGTCTTACCTTTGCACGACTTGAGTACGAAGAGCAGCGCGTCGAGGCGGGCTAGCACCTTGTCAAAAGGCACGCCCAGGAGATGGGAGGGTCGAGGGGTGTCGGGATGCAGGAGGTTGTGCAGCTGGTACGGGTCGGTCTGTTCCAGTGTCCATCTGTTAGTAATTCGCTGCATCTCTGAGAATGCTGCTGTACCAAAGCCGAGGGAAGGTATGCTGTGGGACTGACCTTGAGATTGTACAGCTCGTGCTCGTTGTTGCACCACACCGCATAGTACAAGTTGTACTCGGCACTGATGATGCGCAGCGCCTTGTACGTGTTGTTGAAGATGATGCGGGCGTCATCAGGATCCCGCCGGAAGACCTTTCCCTCGGAAGCGGCGTATCCCCAGTACTCGACCGTGACATGCTCATGGCGAGCGGAGGCGGCCTCTTGGAGCTCGCTCCTGCTCAGCGGGATGGCCTCGCCGTCAAAGTCAGCGCGGCTCGGTGCGCCGGCTAACTTCAGAATGGTCGGCGCCAGGTCGATGTGCGTGGTCACGATCTCGGCAACTTCGCCCTCAGAAACACCGGGACCGCGCACGATCAGGGGGATGTTGATGTCCTCCTCGAACCCACACTCCTTTCCCGGCTGAAGGCGGTGTTGGCCAATATGGTAGCCGTTGTCAGTAGTGTAGAAGATGTAGGTATTCTGGAGGAGGCCATACGCTTCGAGGCGTTCCACGATTCCCGCTACGAGCTCGTCGACCGACTGCAGGGTCCTCAGCCGCTGGCGGTAGAAGTGGTCGTTGAAATCCAGGTCTTCCTGGCTTTGCTGCTTGAGGGACCTAACCCAACTCGCTCCTGTCGGAAAATCCGGGTTGAAATTGGGCGTCCTAGGGACCTTAGCGTCCTCAAACAGATGCTCGTGTCGTTTGGCGGGAATTGGAGGCGTAAAGGCAAGGCGCTTGTCGACATCGCCGGGGTCGTCGATGGGGTCGTCGAAGAGCGCAGCTTTGACGTTGCTGTGCGGCGCAACAGGGGCAATTCCCAGAAAGAAGGGGCGATCCCCCTTTGCGGCATCTTCCAGGAAACCATTGGCCTTCTCAGCGAGAACGTCAACCGTATGCCTGCCTTCGTAGCTGACTGGCGGATCCTGATTGCGCTGATAGGTCGCGTTCAGATACATGTAGGTGTAAGGGTCCAGCAAGAAATCAGAGGCGTTCCAACCAGCAGCAAACGGTGCATCGTAGTTCTCGACGGTGTGCGCATTGAACAGCTTTCCGGTGTAATACGTGTCGTACCCGGCCTCCTGAAGCCAGATGGGAAGATATGCGTGATTCAAGCCCTGGCTTACAAACTTTGGATATCCACCTGCATGGTTCCGTGAGCCTCTTCTCTGCTTTATGTGCCAAAAGAAACAAGATAGACTTACCGTAGGGCGGGACCACATCGGTGACGTTGGTATTGTGTGCTTGTTTTCCGGTCAAGAGCGAGACTCTGGATGGGCAGCAGATCGCCGTGGTACAATAGTGGCGCTTATAGAGGGTGCCCTTATCGATGAGATGCTCCTGGATCAGGGGAAGGTAGTCCAACGAGTTTAGATGCAAGTCCTGATCATCGGTCAAGAAAAATACAATATTTGGCCGCGTGCCAGCGTGTCCGCTGACGCCGCTCTGGCTCGGATGTCCGAAAGCGAGCGGTAGTTGCCCGTCAGTGACACTGCGAGCAACTACCGCGGACAATTGTAGTCCTACTGCGAGGACAACTCCGAAGAAACGCATTGTGATTCCGATAGAGAGTTATTGGTGGCGCCTTCCATCTGAATCCTGTTGCTGTTTATAAGGTAGGAGGTACCGAGGTACGTTAAGTGATTGGCACTAAAGATGACGGTCGTTCGTTCCATTGCAGTCAGCCTGAGCGTTTGTCCGCCGGCGTTTCATCTCATACACAGTACACAAAAAATCGTGGTCCAGGCGAGGGGCTGGTGCCATGGTGGTACATGCAGAACCCGATGCATGTTCCACACGCATCTGTTGTCGATGGCGTGATAGTCCCCGGATATTGCATTGGCGTACACGATCCATTTCTGTATATCGCTCCGCCCTTGTTCAGGATCAAACCCAATCCATAGTGCAATTCTGGAAAAACGCTACACTGTTCTACGCAGCACCTACTGATTTAGGAAGACGGGGTAGACCAATAGAAGCATCTAATCGGTCGCGACATCTACCTGGTTGTGTTCGCAATCTGCTGCCGAAACACCGGACCAGTCTCCGGGGCGGCACAACGGCGATAGCATCTTGTTCTTTGAGATACCAGAGTTGAATTTGGTCGGATAGGTACGGGACTGAACACTACTTCATACACTTATTTATCAATGGGAACACGTTACACCTTACAGAGGATCTGCCTCTCAACTTGAAGTTACTCAACCTTACCTACGTAGTACTCTTTGCTAAGAACTGGCATTTCGTTGTACTCCCAGGGCCGCCACTCGGTTTTTGAGTCACCACCAATTGCGAAGAATGGCTCGAGACTCGTCCGCAATAGGAGACGTGCTGCCCAATAAACCTACCGAGCAGTCACCCCTCTTAAACGGATCTGGCGATTCAAATCGGCATGGCAGTATTGGTGCCTATAACCCCTTTCCGGCGAAAAAGCCGCCTGGGGACTCGACGGGCAGCGTAACGGTGCTTGAGCGTTCCGCCGAGGATGAAGAAAATCTAGGCGAGGGCAACGTGGTAGATGAGCGAACCGACAGGAGCTATGTTGCGCGCATCGTCGCGGTCCTACTCATTGGTCTGTCCACTATCTACTACTCCTTCTTACCTCGGCCTTTTATCCAGTCGAACGCCGAATCATAGGTTGACTTGGAGACATGTGAATGTAGGCATTTTTGTGGCGCACGCCGATGGAACCATTCTTCTGGCAACCCATCCCATCATTGCCTCCGAATTCAACGACTTGGCCAACTCGACTTGGCTCATTACCGGCTTCACGTTGGCCGGAGCAGCCACGCAAGCAATGGTATTGTCGAATCAGTATAAGACGACTGGGTATGCTTTATATCTAACTGACTTGTGTTGCGGCAAAGTACGGCAAACTCAGCGATATCTATGGCCGACGAATGCTGGTTATCACGGCATACCTCATTTTCGTTCTTGGCTGGTGAGGAAGTGATTCAAGCCCAAGAAAGCTATGTGCTGCAACTAACTGACATGGAAACGTAAATAGTACAATAGTGTAAGTCATACCATAAGACAACATTGAATCAAGAGCTCTCGTATTGACAGCACCTAGCGCCGCTGGCCAGACGATGTGGCAAGTTGTCCTGGGCCGAGTCATATCCGGTGCGGGAGCCTCCGGCATGACCGGCCTGGTGTCAATTTTGATTACCGGTAAGCCCAGTCTCTGATGCAGGACAGGAATGGGGTACATATGCCTGACTTCTGGCAGATTTACTCCCAATCCGCGACGTTGCCCAGTGGCGCGCCTATGTCAACCTGGTCGCCACTTTCGGCCGGAGCATTGGAGGTCCCCTTGGCGGTTGGCTCGTCGATGTTATAGGATGGCGATGGTGGGTATCCAAAAATCATCCATGGCAAACCGCCCAATGCAACAACCAACACTTTGTCTAACCTCTAATCCCAGGCCCTTCCTCGGCCAAGTGCCCCTGGTCATGCTTGCTACCTTGCTCGCAGCTATCTACCTGCCCGGCTCATCTTCGCCTGACCTAGTAGGTTCTTCGAGCTCTATCGACAATGGCTTGCCAAGTCAAAAAGCCAGATTACGCCGCATCGACTTCGAAGGCTCCATCATCTTTGCCCTCATGGTCCTGGCACTTCTTCTGCCTATAGAACTTGGCGGCGACAAGCTCCCCTGGACTCACCCGGCCATTTTTGTCTTGCTTGGCCTCAGTGGAACCCTGATATTTGTGTTTGTCGCAGTGGAAAGGCGGCAAGAGGAGCCAGTCCTACCCCTGGAGATATTCCAGAGCCGGGATGCCGTATTCTCCTTTCTCATTCTTGGCCTTCAAACAGCTGCACAGCTTGGGGTACGTGCTCAAATCTCCGTCTTTGACTCCCGCAGGCAATCATCTGACAATAAATTATGCAGCTCATGTTTTCGGTGCCCTTGTATTTCTCGGTCACTGCGCGGGCATCTAGCACTGCTTCGGGCGCCCACCTTGTACCGGCGGTGATTGGCAACGCATTTGGTGGTCTAATTTCTGGTGTTATCATCAAAAGGTTGGTGTACAGTCAAAAGCACACTCCTGAACTGTCTCACGGAAAAGCGTGGACTGACTGATACACTCCCAGATCCGGCCGATACAAGACGCTCATCGTCCTCGCTGTCGCCCTATCCGCGTTAGGCTACCTCCTATTGATGTTCCGCTGGCATGGCAACACCAACATCTGGGACTCCCTCTATATTTTCCCCACGTATGTGGTCCCTCTGTTTTCAGCTCACAGCTTTAGAGTCAGAACCAGGCACCTATATACCGACTGAGCTTGCTGACTCCTTTCGCTCACCGTAAAAAAGCGGCTTTGGCACGGGCGTCGTCTATTCGGCCGTCTTCATCTCTCTCCAAGCCGTCATCGACCCAGCGCACATGGCACCCGCCGTCTCCTTCATGTACCTGTCGAGCACCGTAGCGCTCACCATCGGGTTGCCCCTTTCCAACGTGGTCCTGCACACTGTCTTGCGGAAGGGTCTTGGCAGAAGGCTGCCTGCCTTGGGACTAGGATTGCAGGACGAGGAGGTTCAAAGGGTATGGAGACTAGTACTAGATCCCCTGCTTACACTCAGGGGACAAGACAGCGTTCTGGAAGACATCAAACAAAGCATCCTACGGTGTTGCTGATGCGAATGGTTCTTTAGATCATCCAAAGCACCCTGTCCGACGTCGACTTCGTCGACCGTGTCACGGGCAAGGTCCGCGATGCCATTGTTGCTTCATACATTGATGGATTCTGGTGGAGTCACGGTACGCTAGCACCACTCACGCACAGCATTCACCTTTTCTATGCCGTTCTTGTGTTGCATGTGGAATAGAAGTCCTTTGGCTGACGCATTGTCTTCATTCAGGGGTCTCGTTCCTCTTCTCCACTGCTGCCTTTGCCTTGGCGATATTCATTCGGCAGAGGCGTCTTGGAGGACCCGGGGAATGACTGTCATGGCAAGCACCAAGCTCAACCCTGATGTCGATAAACGGCCGGAGCGGCCTCGAAGATATTAACCCTTCCAGTAGCGGCATGATGGAATTGGAACCCGCTGCAATGGAGAGCATTGGAGTGCAAAGGGCTAGACAACTGGAAGATATGGTCATCATGTCTATGAAATCTTGCCATGTTTGTTGAATATGGTATAACCAAGGAAATACACAATAAACGGCGAATTGCATTGGAGTCGGTGGCAAACAGACTGGTCTGATGAGGAACTTAGGTGATGAGATGGGAAGAACGAGGAAACATGTATCAAAAAATGTATGAACTGTACTGTACAATACCGGACATGTCGCTGCTGTTAGTGCAAGCAAACTTTTGGCAGTGAAAAACGTCCTGTCGACTACCCCTCTTAACAGATGGAAAGAATTGGAGCGTATCCGATGTATCGAGTACGGTACATAAGTTCCCAGAGTGGGGAGGGACAAGGCAGCCACTCAGCCACAGATACCTTCCACGTTCAATGTGGAAGAGCTCCCGTCTAAACCTCCTATTCTAGCAGCATGCCAGATATCCCTGCCAGCAAAAATGTATCCGATTGCACAAGTTCAAGCACTAGGCAAAGGAATGAATGCAGAATCCAAAGGGAGATAGGAAAAAAAAAAGAAAAAGAAAACATACAACACCAGGGATTCGCTGGTCGTCACCGACCCAACTACTAATCTGGCCCTTACTGGTTTATCTAGGGGAGAGCGGACGGGATCCCGAGCTTTCCAGTAGGTATGGTCGTATGTACTAGGGACTGAAATTAATCTGCTCTAATAAGGTGGTCCTGCGCTCTCATGAAAATGTACAGTACAGGTAAAGTTCAATGAGATGTCATTCGCAGGTCTACCTATCTGATTAATCGAGTTGGTAGTTCGTACTGGAGGTTTGTAGGTACATGTTTTACACGGTACACCGACTTGATACTGGGGCCAAATGTGTGTGAGATAACCTCCGTGAGCGATGAGAAACTTCCTGCGTAACACTTCAAAGTTCACCAACCTTGCGGTAGTGCCTGCTAGATAATCCTCCTCGGGCATCATTGTGGCTATGGACATTTCCAAGGAACAAATTTACAGATGGCAGCCGTGTTCTCATCGCTTCGTTTCGTTTCCGAGAAAACAAAAAAGCAACCACGTTCTATCCAGCAACCTCTCTCTACCACCTGCAATGCACACCTGCCAACACCTAATCCTCTCTCAAAAAGGCCATCCAAACTCAAGTTTGAAACTCACGAACCAGCAATCCCCAGCCCCACACGCCCTTGCGTCCCCCCAGTCCCCGAGGTTCCCATTCCCATTCCGATGGTATTCGTCCCCGTGCGCTCCCTCATCCTCCGTCCCTCCATCAGACCCCTTAAGCCCCTCTTCTGCAATCCAATCACGCTGCTCAGTTCACCGGCCCAAATCTCCCTCGTCCCTCCGCGCTCGCTATCCCCAACCTCTGAAGCGCTCCACTCGCTCCCGCTGACACTTGTCGTGGCACTGAGCTCGTCGCTCGACGGCTGGACGCTCTGCACGGCCGTGCTAATCTTGAGTCCGCCTCCTCCTCCCGCAGTAGCCCCCGCGCGGCTGACTAGCCCGCTCGTCGTCGTGCTGACGCTGGTCTCGCTTCCGGCAACGCTGCTGCCGCCGCCATTGTGCCGCGAGCCGCCACTATCCAACGGACTGACCAGGCCGTCCAGCCCGCCGGTCGCCGAGGCAGGGAAGTAGTTGGGGTTGAGCGTCCCATCAATTCCGCGGCCGCCGCCGGCAGCCATGGCCGTGGCATTGAACACGGCGGCCGCGTTACGGCTGTCGAGAAGCCCGTGGAGACGCTCGACGACCGCCTCGAGAAGGCCGTCGATGCGGTACGGCCGCGCAATCTGGAGAAGACTGCAGAGGATCTGAGGGGTGCACAGCGATGATGACGGGGCAGGGAGACTCGAGGTGTAGAGGAAATGCATCAGGGCCCTAACGGTGAGGTAGGTATGGGGGAGATACAGACATCTCGGCCGGCTGTTGGGGGGCAGGGTACGGGGTGTCGGTGCCGTGTTGATGGCTGCGGGATCTACAGGCGGTGACATGACGCTTGAAGCTGCCGTGCTCGGCGTCTTGCTGCTGGTCGAATACAAGGTGCTGCCGCTCATGGAAACCGGGCTTTCCATGTTGCTTCGGTTTCCCGGGGTAATGGTAATGTTTGAACTCCGAACCGTGCTTCCGGGCGCCGATATTGAGTTGGACCTTAGCGTCGCCGCATCGCTGCCGTCCTGCGTTGCCGTGCCCTCCCTCAGCAGCTGCACGAAGTACGGGCCCCATCTGCGAGCAACTATTCTCGAATTGATAGGTATGCGTTCACCACCAATGCAGAGAATGTCCATATCAGCCAACTCCCTCATCGCGAGCGCCTTCTCGCCCAGTTCTTCGGCTGCGCGGCTGTGGAATCTGCCTCCGGCCGTGGAACCCGCTTTGCGAGCCAGACTGAGACCAGGGCCCGTATAGGGACTGCTAGCGCTGACAAACCCGCTCATTGGAGATGTCTTGCGAGGGTTGTCGTAGAAGCCAAAGGCCTCCAGCTCGACCATGCAGACATTGGTGAAGTTGATCCTTCGGTGGTTGTAGTCGTCGACGAGACTCCGCTTCCTGTTGCCCAAGACAACGAACGTGTTCCGTCTGTTCCACAGGACACCGCGATTCCAACTACCCTGGCTGAAAACAGCGCCCCCGGCGTCGATGCGGCTCCAAGTCAGCGTCCGGAGATCCAACGCCCAGAGGGCATACTCCTGCTTGGACGACGTGAGATAGGTGCCACTGACGACAAAGTGGGTATCAATTATTCCCCCATTAGGAAAACGCAGACCTGGCGGACTGTACGTGCCGCTCATAGCTCGCTCTGTGAGATGGCCATCGGGGGACCGAATCTGCAGCTCGAGTTTCACGTCGAGAAAGTTGTAGTTGCTGTAGATGAGCATGCTAGAGCCGGACTCCCGCACCTCCTGGCTTATCCCAGATGAATCCTGCCTTGAGCCGTTCGGATATGTCCTGCCTAGCTTGGCGGTGACCGAGGGAGGAAGGGGTGCAACAACGCTGCGATAGGCACCGCAGCTCTTGCCCAAGGGCTGCGTGGAGACCCATTTCAGACTGCGCAGGTTGAAAACACTAATCTGCTCGATATAATGGTTCGATCCGTCTTGGCCCCCAACGACGATCATCTCAGCACCGCCAGTACCGTCGATATTGATGCCGATTCGGCCCTCATTCGGGTTGCCCATGGAAGGATTGTGCTGTAGCGCCGAGAGTGGCGCCCTATGTGAAGCAAACGTCGCTGAAGAGGGAAGGATGCATGCGCAATGCGCATAGCGCCCCTGAGGAGCGTCCTGCGTGGGGACAAAGGTCCATTTCTTGGTCGGCACGTCGTATACGTAGATATCGGACATGACAGTGACCTCGGGCTGCTGATCTTGGGGCAGGGCACTGTTTTTCTGGTTCGTAGTGGGAGACATACCGCCGTAGCAGACCATTTTCGTATCTCCAAGGGCACACATGGAGTGGAAGTATCGGGGCGGCGGAATGTCGCCTGTTGTTTCGAGCTTCGTCCAGTGGCGGCGGATCAGATCCAATTCGTACAAATCGGCCGTCAGGGGGGCAGCCCTGCTCCTTGAGAGTATCCGCCCCCCAAAAACATAAAGCTTATCCCCCAAAATGGTCGTTGTCGCGCCAACTAGGGGATGTGGTTCCCTGCCTGTTGTTCGGTGGACGTTGCACATCAAGCCAGACAAGTGGGCCGAAGGAGTTGGCGCGCCCGCGGTTGCGCCAGCAGTTCCTCTCGACTGACCAATGCTGGGAGAAGGCCCGGCGGACAGCGGTCCGTTGCTTCTTGGCGTCAGATTATCACCCCGATCGTCCTGCCCGTCCTGCCGTGAAGAGCTTGCCAGGCTGCTTTGGCTGCTGCTGGTATGCATGTCTTGGCTATGCCCAGCTTGCGCCCTCATATAAAGTCCCCCTCCTGCCTCAACGGATGACGTCGAGTCCATGGTGCTGCTGCGGCTGTCCATATCCCGGGGCTCAGCATCAAAGATTGTCGCTAGGTTTCCCTGCTGCGCCAGATGTGGCAAAGGGGTCAGCGGGCTCGTCGGGGACAGGGATGGCGGTGGCGGCTCTGGCAAGGGCTTCGAGAGACTGTTCTGCAGGCTTAGACTCCGTGCATGGTTTGACGGAGGCAGACCAGAGGGTCGAACTGGTAGAGGCGCAGATCCAGCAGGTTTGTCGATCGTAGGGATGAGTGACTCAGAGGGCCGGCGAACGATGATTTGGGAGGGCTTCCGGGTAAGCCGTGCGAAATCGTCTCTTCCTGGCGTGATCTTCTTGATACCGCGGAAGGCGGAGGAAAAAATATCAGACGAAGTCTTGGACAGCGACGGTCCTTCGGTTTCGGAATCGGAAAGCCGGCTGACGTCGTTAAGGCCGGCCTGTTGCTGGCCTGGTTTGCCGAACGTTAGTCCAGACCCTGACATTGTCTACGCATAGTAGGTAGACTGGGCCGCAGGGATCGGGGCTGCCAGGCTAGGTGCACTGGCTAGCGGAAAGACGTCCGGAGGAGGCTGATGAAGCCCGGGCCGACCCGAGCGGGAAGGAAGAGGTGGGCGAAAAAAAAGAAAAATAAATAAATAAATAAAAGGAGGGGAGGTGGTGCAGCACTATAAAGCGCACCGAGGGCTCAAAGGATGCCAGACAGGAACAGGCTCTCAACTAGAACAGAAAAAGGAGGAAGGAAGAAAACTCGGGTGGTTGAGAAATGGCCTCCACGAGGCACAGACGGCGCGCAACGCCATGTGTCTGTTAACCCAAGACGACGATTATTGACCCCCGGCGCGTGCTGACCGGGGCCAGGGGGCAGGGCTGGACCGGGCCCACGGAAGCGCCCAGGAGTGCCCAGCAAGCGAGGTCCTGAGTGACCTAGGAAATACCACGCCCGCAGGAGAGAGCAATCCAGTAGCGATCTTCAATGACCGACTGGGGTAGAGGAATGTACCGTGGTAACTGTGTGTGATGTGATATCGGGAATGGACGGAGAGCGCTTCTAAGCGACAAGACGTTTGCTTAGAACAAATGGGGAGCAGGGCCTAGGCTCCTCGACACGCAGGAGTCAGGAAACAGCCTCGCACGTACATACAGTACGAGGCAACATGGAGGGGCGTGTGGTTGAGGCGCGCGTAGGGCTGGATGAGGAAGGAGTTGTGGGAACGCAGATGCGGCGGCGACACGAGAAGTAATCTTGGACTGGCATACCTTGATCTGGATGATCTGGATGGATGCGGCGATGCGATGGAGAAGCAACGGTCTGGATTGGCGTTGTACTGCTCAATTTCGCGACAGAGTGCCGGAAGCTGGGCCGTCCGGTATCAAGGCAAGATGCGTCTCCCCGCTGCTCGGAAAGGGAGGTCGGAGATGGTCGAAGTGGATATGTGGTTGGGGAGGAAACTTCTCAAACCGGCCGATTCTCCGCTGCGCAAGCGTCAAGCGTTGCCGCACAGACAGGTTTGGGGTGAACAGTCAGTCGACGGGATAAAACGTGGTGGGGAGAACGAAGCAGGCGGCGGGGGATTCGCCGATTGTCTCTTGGGCTGCGGGCAGCTCACGGGGTTCGCTTCGATGGTGTATCTATGAATGTGTGTACCCAAAGGAGGTGTCAAGTGAGTCTGCCGGTGACTCGGGCGCTGCAAGGAAAGGCGGCACTGCGACTGTCGCGACTACGAGATTCCTTTTCTCACGACCTCCACCGTGGAAAATGTGGAGTGCGAGCAGTCGGTTAGCTGCAGCCATGTGGTGGCTTCACTCTTCTGGAAACCCGCATGGAATCTATCGGTGCACGGATCGGTGTGCGGCCCTGCTGTCAAAGAACGACGAATAGGGGCAGAGGAAACTCGGCTTGGCTGGAAGCGGCACGCTGTGTGCTGTACCTTGCGTCAAGGCGAGAGTCACCTGCGCGCACACACCTCCTCATTCTCCAATTCTCATTGATCAATACGAAGTAACGTTATGGGCTGTACTTCCTTGTAGAGTACATACACCTCAGCACCTTCGCACTGAAGAACAAAGCCAGAGCAAAGGACCGACCTATCAGCCTCCCTCCCGTACATACGGAGTACAACAGACAGCAAACGTGAATTTGGACCGCGCCCCTTTCTAGGCAGTTGGCACTTCCGCTCAAGCGAGTACCTAAGGAAGGTGTATCTTGCTGCCCTTGAGGTGGGACTCCGTCGACTTGAGCCGCGAGACAACTGAGTGCACGTTTCGTCGAGGCCTGGGTATGGTTCGCATGAAGTTCTCCATCAGAAGTGGCTGTTCTTTCGGCTGCTTGTTCTTGTCTTTTTTCTTTTTTTTCTCGCCCAGCCTCTTCGCTTGGGCAACTGTGATTGCTATTCCCACTCGCGAGATGAACATCACTGGAACAGCCTTGCAATACCGTTCAGCCCTGTTCTTAATAGCGGAACTCGCAGCCATGACCACACCACATTAGCGTGGAGTCCGTCTGAAACGAAACGAAACATGACCCCTGTGCTGCCAACGTGACCAGATATGTATGTACTGCGATGTGGGTGGAGGGAAAATCACAAACCCAGCATGTATATACTCGATTGTCCAGTACAGCCTATCCTTACAGCCCACTACGTTGATATCTTTTTCGGCTATGCTAGATTCCGCTTCGTTCGAATCGCTGACATCACGTATGCTACGTGCGGTGAAGCATAGGAGAGCATGAGGGGAGCTTTAATGAGACGAGCAATGGGACGACCAAGGCAGGGCCTATTCTAACCTGATCCAAATCCCTGCTATACGTAACAGACATAATGCCCACGGTTGCGCTGGCTGAGGATCCCGCAAAAGAAAATGAATATCCCTGAAGGGTTATAGGTCCGGACGATCCGGACTGAACGCCTCAATTAAAGTATACCCTATGGTCCTAACCCTCCATTATCCCGCAACACTCCCTCGACCATCTACTGGGTCTTGGGCAGCGGCGTGAAGCGCAGGTACGGCTTGACGACACGCATCTCCGGGAACAACTTGGTGGCCTCGTCGCCCTTGATCGTGGGGTGGACGATGACATCGTCGCCCGGCACCCAGTTGATGGGTGTCGTCACCTTGTGCTTGTCGCCCGTCTGGAGCGAGTCGACGATGCGGAGAATCTCGGCGCTGTTGCGGCCAGTCGAGGCCGGGTACGAGAGGATGGTTCGGATGGTCTTCTTTGGGTCGATAACAAACACGGAGCGGATGGTGAAGGCGATGCCCTTCTCGTCCACGTTCGTGGTGTCTTGGTAGTCAATCCTGCGGCACATGTGTGTCAGTCCTCTACACGCCTATGATCCGGCTGGGAAATTCTGTGCTGGGAGCTCACATGTCGTAAAGGTAAGCAACCTTGCGCTCCTTGTCGGCAATAATGGGGAAGTTGACCAGCGAGCCAGTCACGTCGTTGATGTCCTTGATCCAGCCCTCGTGGCTGCCAAGAGTGTTGGCCGAGAGGCCGATGAGCTTGACACCCCGCTTGGCGAATTCGGGCTCGAGGCGAGCCATCTCACCGAGCTCTGTGGTGCACACCGGGGTGTAGTCCTCAGGGTGGGAGAACAGAATCACCCAACTGTCGCCGATGAACTCATGGAAGTCAATGTGGCCCTTTGTTGTGTCGGCCTGGAAGTTCGGGGCAATAGAGCCCAAGCGGAGGCTGCATCAAAGCCGTGTCAGCATCTCCATACTGTGCAAACGGTCGCCATCGTGTTTGGAGAGGAAGACATACGGAGCAGCGCGTTCAGAGGCCATTGCGACGATATTTGGGTATTTGGGTATCTGGGTATCTCAGGTTATGACAGACAAACAGAGATGTGAGGAAAATTCGAGCACAAGTTGAGACTATGGAGGGGAGAGCGTCCGATGTGGCAACGAGCAGCGATGGGTGGGTATTTAACTGAAGGCTGCCAGTTTCCCCCTGGGAGAGCACAGCTCTCAGCACCCATTCGATTAATAAAGCATATTAACCAAGCCTCATCCGATTCTTCTTGCCTACAGTTTGACTGAATCGGCGTTTCCAGCCACCCCTCAACCCCGCGGATGCCCGAAAACAGGCAGTCTCTTCTCATATTCCTCATGGTTCGCCGGCGCGGCGCGGGGCGATTTGCCCCTCCATTGCCTTGTCGTAGGGATGGTTATGCCCCTCAGTGTCCCGATTTGGCCTGGCGTCGCATTGCGCGATCAATTGCTCTTCTCATTGGCTGTGTGGCTACGGTGACCCATTATGTCATTCGACGCCGGCTGTCGCAACAACCCACGACTGTCACAGTTGGAGGGTGCCAGAGAGGAGTTAGCCGATGACAAACTCACTTTTACACCTCTTCTTCGACATTCGAGGGAACTAACCTCAAAAGTACATTTAGAATGCTTGTATTATAAGTATACACGTGTAGAATTCTCATTCTTGTGCTAAGTATTCATACCCAGGGACGACCAGTCATACCTTACCTATCCTGTTCACCAAACGACCAATACGCCCAGCATCAGCGAGCCAGGCGCAAGCTGTTCAGGGATTAAACAACCTAAAAGAGGGCACTCGAGCATCAAATAGGTATCCTCCCAGAGATAAGTAACAACTCCGACTAAGGAAATCATGGGAGAGGACCGAGAAAGGCAATGCCCTGGACTGCGAAAGCAACTCCTGCTGGCCATGCTCACAACCTCAAAGCTTGACACCACCAGCTTGCAACTTCTTCCACTCCTTGGGTCCGAACCTGACATACGAATCGCCTCTTAGCCAAAAAATAGTGTCAGAGCCAATCTTGGCGGGATCCACGCCCTCCTCGCGCAGGCGATTCTTTTGCTGCTTGTTCGTGCCCGTGGTCTGGATCGCGCCGTTCCTTACGACACGGATGAAGAGCGGCAGGGCGTACTTGGGCAACCCTTGTCGGACGTGCTGGGCCAGGCTTTTCAGCGTCTCGCTGCTCGGCAAACCATTGGGCTCACCGACTACAGCCGACGGCTTGAAGACGACGGCGGCGCACCCGGCACGCCCCTCATGGTGCGGCAGCTGGACCCCGTACACGTTCGACTCCAGGACAGCCGGGTGCAGGCCGACGACCTGCGCAACCTCGGCCGTCGAGACGTTCTCGCTCTTCCAGCGAAACGTGTCGCCGATACGGTCCATAAAGTATACGCGGTTTTCGCGGTCCCAGCGCACCACGTCGCCGGTTCGGAACCAGGCGTCGTCTTTGCCGAAGACGGACCTCATGACCTTTTTTGATGAGGATTCCTGGTCGCCGTAGTAGCCTTGGAAACGCGAGCCGACGTCCTTCGGCGGTAGCTTAAACAGCAGCTCGCCGGGCTCGTCGGGCCGTACGCGCACGCAGAAGCCTGTTATGGGATCACGGTACGGGAGCCCTGTCTCATGGTCGACCTCGACGATGGCGATGGTCCTGCCGAGGATGAGGTTGTAGAGTGCACCGCTGCGACCTATGGCGCCCATGCTGTAGTCGTTTCGGCTCAGGTTCCACATGGCCATGGTGCCTTCCGTGGCGCCGTAGAATTCCGCGATAGTTTCGATTCCGAAGCGCTCCTTGAATCGGTTCCACACGTCCGGGCGGAGGCCGTTGCCAAAGGCCACGCGCACATGGTGCTTGCGGTCGAGGTTCTCGCCCGTGACCGGATCGGTGCGTACAGGCGCGGATAGCAGGTAGCGACATGTTTCGCCAACGTACTGGATGATGGTAGCCTTGTGTCTGCGCACTTCGTCCCAAAACAAGCTCGTCGAAAACTTGCGACTTATGGCAAACGTGGCGCCGACGGAGAGGGTGTGGACAAAGCCAAGCAGGAGGGCTGTGCTGTGGTAAAGGGGCATGGCCTAACAACATGTTCAAGTCAGCTCATCGCCGTCCGAAGGTAAATGTTAAGCTGGCTATATTGCCGCCTGGACCAACCGTGTAAAACACATCGTTTTTGCCGGTCCCGATCCAGCGAGCGGTGAACGACCCAACAACTGCCAGCTTGGCCCATGGCACTATCGCAGCTTTCGGCAAGCCCGTGGTTCCGCTGGTGTATATGAGGACGGCCATTGAATTTCCATCGATGTCGTTCCGAAGCTCATCAGGCGGCCGGGCGGGCTCCATGGATAACATTTGTCTCTCGAGCTCCGGGGTTACGACTTCGAAGTGGATCTGACTCAACTCGGACCGGACATCTTCCCCAATGTTGCCGGCAACAACGGGGTCGATTAGGACGAGCCGGGTCGTTGCCTTCCTGACGCAATGGGTGAGGGGTTTGCCGCTGAGATTGTTGTTGATGAGCGCAGGCACGGCGCCAAGCGACCAGAGAGCGAGGAGCAGGAAGATGAAGGTGTCGGTGTTCTGGAAGTCCAGCGCCACCAGTTCGCCGCTTCTGACATTGCGGCGATCCTGGAGCCAAGCGGCGTAGCGTAACACGGTGTCGTAGGCCTGAGCGTAGGTATAAGTCTTATCCTCGAAGCGCAGAAAAAGACGGTTTTCGGAGGATTTGGAAGTGGCCAGGTCCTCGAGGCGATAAAAGTAGTTCAGGCGTCCTCGATTCCTCCACCAGGCAACATTGAGTAGGGTTGGAAGGATGGATCTCAGCATCCCAAGATCGTAGAACAAGAAGGTCCGCGCATTGATGTAGGCCGCGGCCGCAGCCAAAGCAGGAATGGTTGAAGCCGAGGGCAGCTGCGGAGGTACTAGCACAGCGACCGTTGTGTTAGTCGCGGATTGCACGGCCCGCGGTGACAATGGCGTCCGGAGCTGACTTGGACTTGGACAGACACTTACGAGCAGCCATCGCGATGTACGAGTTGCGAGAGACCCGTACGAGAGTAAGTACCGGTATCACGGGTATCAGAGAAACTGGAAGGATATAGTTGGAAATCTATGCTTGAGAGCCTCGCTGCTGGGCACTACTCATGCGACGCCAATGAGTTTCGCGGATGCAGCGGGACGGTGAGCTCTAGGTTAGGGCTTATGGAAGCATCTCCTCAGTCGAAACTGACGGTTTCGCTGCGTCTATTTTGGGGATTTGGGGTTCCCTCGCCGAGGCCTCGGCGAGGTCCCAAAATGCAGAAAATCAGGTGGTGCAAAGTGACACCGAATCCCGATGTCCGGTCCGTCAACTGCAGAACTCCCGTCGGAACGATCGGCCGAGCGTCAAAGAATAGGTATCACCAGGCCGTTCAGAGTAAACCATAACTGATGCATGCAAGGTCAATTAACAGTCTTTAGAACTTGTTTAATGATTAGTATGATGCTGCGGAGTTGCACTTGGAGTAGCAGATGCAAGACAGGCTGCGAAGTTGACAAGATACCTCGGTTCAGAGCATCGGGAGTCTGTAACTTGATGCTCCGTAACGCAGCTCTAAGATTCGATGGGGGGATGGGGGTGTTCGACGGCCAATGAGGTCGAAATTTCTCTCGGCATTGAGAATGCAACAGGAGACAAGCCGTCATCAAGCGGGGCGTACGAAGTACATTGACCTAACCCAATGGTCGATCAACACCAGACACCTCTTCGCCAAGATCGACGCTTAGGAGTATTGATGCAGCTCCATCCAAAAGTATCATATTGTGCTTACGTGTAATTAGCGCTAAGGTTTGTTGGGGCGTTTTTGCGATGACTTCTGGATCTTCAGTTCGTGTTGCACACTGTTTGCTTCATTTCAAGTTCAGATTGCAGAATGCATGTCTGCATGTGGAGCTACGTAACCTCGGTAACGTCGTGCCTGGCTGCTTATCGGCGCGTCACCTTGACGGCTAACGTTATCTTCACGTGGAGGCTAGCCCGTTCCGACAAGCCGGAGCGGATCGAAAAAGTGGTGTCACTGCAACTGTCAGGGCCAACCGCGGCGGTTTGAACCCTGAAATCCATTTGACCCAACAAGCCTGCATCGCCATGTCGCGTCGCCATGTCTCTTCAACAGACAGCTGCTCATGATGCAGAAATTGTGCATGCTGCGGCGCCAGCTGCTGCCCCAGAAACATCAGACAAAGGGATGACGCCGCGAAAGCAACCACCGCCCGAGTCGCCGTCCGACATCCGGCGACGCACCCATGTCATCCTCTCGTTCTGGCTGATCATCCTATTCCTGGGCCTGCCCATATGGTGGTGGACGACGACCATCTATCGAGCTCGTCTCCCGTTGCAGGAGATGCTCGAATGGGCCGACGGCAAGGTATGCTGGAATACACCCCCACACCCGCATCTTCGTCAGAGGATGCTCTTCTGACTAGACACCTTGCCTTCGCACAGGCCTGTCGCCCCGTCTTCCCCCTACGCATCTCGATCCAAGCCAACTCGCTCCAGGAGCAAGAAGCCCAAAACCTGCTTCGCCTAACGCAACATGCGCTGGACGACCTCAACGATTTTTCTGGTCATCATTTGCGCTTGCAATTGTCTCCCCCTTCCAGCGATGCTAAGCAGACTCACGATAGCGGGAGCGCCCTAACCATCCGCCTAATCCCCGGCGAGACGACGACCGCTACGCTTGACCCACTTGAGCCGGTTCTCGATATTACATACCCACCCAATGCCATTCCCCTGCCCACTTCATCCTCCTCCACCCTTGCGACCTATGTTGCCGCCCAGCTACGCTCGACCTTCGCCGAGGAGCAAGCCACAATATCGTACCTTCTGTCCACCAACGCGATCCCTTCCGAACATCGTCCACAAGGTCTTTCGCCCGAAGCCGCCGAGTCCTTATCCAAGCGCACCACGAGGTCGCTGAAATACGCGCCGACATACCACCTCACCTTCTCCCTTTTCACGAGCGGGCCGCTGCCGAGCAGCTGGGACATCGAGGCCGCCATCGATGAGTACATGAAGCCCGTGCTCGACGTTCTATCGCCGATTCATAATTTCACCATCGACACGCAGGTGCAGTTGTACGCGACGCCGGGTGTCCAGAACCAAGTGCTCAACAAAGAGGATCTGTCGTCCTTCATCAACGCGGCCGAGTGGCCCCTTTCACCTTCGATTGGCGGCGCTCCAACAATCAATTTCATCGTTTTTGTTGGAAACCAGACTATTGCCGCCGCATCTCAGAGTCCAGAAGACGCCAGCGGATCCGAGTCGTCAGCGGCGCACTCGTGGCTTATCCCACAGTGGGGCACCGTCTACCTGCTGTCCCTCCCTCTCGACGTGACGCACCTCTCGGTTGCGTCTCTGAAGCAGCCTTTGCTGACCTTCACATCCCACCTGCTATCCCTCACCGGCACCCCGCAGTCGGGCTCCCTCCCGCTGCGCCTGTCGACTCTGGCACGGATCCGCTCGGCGGACCTGCTTCTGCGGGCGTCGTCGACGCTGGGCTCGCTCGCGCGGCTGGCGCTGGCGCTGCCGTCCATCTCGATTCCGCGCAGCGTCGCCGACGGCGTGGCCAAGACCATGGCGCACCTGCGGCTAGCGTGCGAAACGCTGGGGGGCGCCGAGGGCCTGGCGCACGCGCGCATCGCCGAGGCCGAGGCCGAGCGGGCTTTCTTTGAGAAGAGCATGGTCGGGCAGCTGTATTTTCCGGACGAGCACAAGATCGCCGTCTATCTCCCCCTGCTGGGCCCCGTCGCCGTGCCCTTGGTCCTGGGGCTCATCAATGAGCTCAAGGCGTGGAGCAAGAGAAGGAGGGAGATGGCGAAGCGGGGGGAGGAGAAGAAGAGGGAGTAGTCCTATGCATAGAGGATGGAAGACTGTTTGTTGTGGAATACTTGGCGGCGTTGTGGTGTGATTTTCCGGAGATATACTTCGTACTTTTTGATGCGTCATATACTACAGCGGGCAGGTGTAAATCACATATTTGTCTTCACTTCCTTTTTGCATCTCCGAGTTGATGCTGGATACCCTTCTCAAGCTGTAAAGCCCCTTGAGCCTCGAAGTGCGTATCCTCCTCTGCCCGATCAAGCTCAAAGTCGAGCCGATGCTTGCTGGGGTCAGGTATGGTTTTGTTTCAATGGTGCAAGCCACACTTAACGGCTTCTGTTGCGATTGTGCGATACAACAGGTGTGGCGCAGTGTTTAGCGCGAATCCTTCAGTTGTGATGCTGATCTCAACAGAAAATCTCAAAGCCCCATGTTTCTGGGATCTCACTAGGCAGGTCAATTGCTGAGGTTAGGAGGGACAAAATATAGCATGGCGCTTGAGTCGCTGCTCGGCAGCGGGCTTTCATGGTTATCCTGGTGGGACGGACGCCTCACCGCCGCGACCGCGATTGTGTTGCTGCCGCTCGTTCTCACATACGCCCTCACATACCTCAAGGCCAGCTGGATTCGAAATGCCGGCAACAAATCCGCTGAGCCCCCGCAGGTGCCCTATGCCGTGCCCATCGTGGGCAATACGCTCCAGTTCGCCTACGACACTGAAGGGTTTCTGACCCGGACGCTGTAAGTTGAGCTGCTAGGACCCGCCAACCACTCTGCGCACCGGCTGACTGGTTGTGTATAGGAGACGCTTCAAAGACGTGCCCTTCACCCTCAAGGTCGGGCTGGAGAAGATGTACTACATCCCCTACGGAGAGCCGGTGCAGGCCATGTTCAAGCACCGCGACTTGTCGTCCAAGCCCATCATCATAGTCGCCATGCGCGACCAGTTTGGCATGCCGCCCGAGGACCTTGCCATCTTTGAGCGCGACGGCTCCGGCGGCAACCCGAAGCCGCTCCCGGGCTGGGAGCACATGCCCCCCGAACACCGCATCTTCCACAACCAGCACCGCGACCTCCACAACTTTCTGAACGGGGCTTCGCTAGACGGCATGACCACGCGCTTCATCGCCACCTACACGGCCCGGCTGCGTACGACGCCGCTGGTCGGGGACGAGTGGACCGAGCTGCCGGACCTGTTCGGCTTCCTGCGCAACGAGATGTTCCACGCCGCCTGCACCGCGTTGGTCGGCGAGCGCATCTTTGAGCTGTGCCCAGACTTTGCCGCCCAGTTCTGGGACTTTGACCGCCACGCCATTACCTACTTGCGCCGGACGCCGCGCTGGATGGCGCCCCAAGCCTACGCCATCCGCGACAAGGTGCTGGCATCGGTCAAGCGGTGGCGTGCATATGCCAGGGAGCAGGTTGACCCAGCGGACCCGGCTCTCGCCGATGTCGAATATGAGCCCGTCTGGGGCGCCCGTCTCCTGCGCGCGCGCGCTCGCATGTTTGACGATGCCGGCGCGTCGCCCGACGGCGCCGCCAGCATGGACCTTGGGCTGCTCTGGGCCGCCAACGCCAACGTGATCCCGGCAACGGGCTGGGCACTGCTCAACGTGTTGCTGGACCGGGACCTCACGGAGCGGGCGCTGGCCGAGGTGCGCGAGTGTTATAACAAGGAGACAGGCGCGTTCGACGTGCCGGCGCTGTGTAGCCGGCCGCTCCTGAACGGCATCTACCTCGAGTCGCTGCGGTACAGCGTCGCCACCACGTCGGCCCGCAACCCCGTCACGCCCGACTTTGAGCTGCTCGGCGGGTGGAAGGTGCCGCGCGACGCGCTGATGCTGTCCATCAGCTGGTTTGGGGCGCGCGACCGGGACTTTTGGAACACGGGCCGCGTCCTTCCCAACGGCAAGCCCGAGCACCCCGTCGACAGTTTCTGGGCGGAGCGCTTCCTCGAGTACCCGGACGATCTGGCCAGCGGGCCGGTGCGCAAGCCCGACGAGGCCATCTACCGTTCGTCGGCGTCGCAAAAGCCGGCGTCGCAAAAGCCGGCGCAGCAGCGGAAAACGCCGCAGGACGACAAGCGGGCAAAGATTGTCAACCACACGGCCGCCTTGCAAGGGTATTTCTTCCCTTACGGCGGAGGGCCCCGGATCTGTCCTGGGCGGCACTTTGCCAAGCAGGAGATGATGGCCGCTGTGGCCGTCATACTGCGCGAGTTTGAGATTGAGCTGACGGATCCCGTCTCGACTCGCAACGCCAAACCGGACTTGAGCTCCTTCCCAACGGGTGCCACGACGCCGGACAGGAAGATCCCCGTTAGGATAAGGAGGAGGCAGGTCAATCGCCCATGGTGAAGGGTGTCTGGCTCAGGGGAGGACCGGTTCACAATCAATAGAGGGGAGGGGCCTACCGTTAGACACCAATTCTTTATTTGGTCACTTGGTGTATAGAGAGTAATCAGCTAATACCACAGATAATGCCATGTGCTGGCATCTGCAAAAAATGAAGCTGCCCATTGAGGGCGGATAAATAGTGCGGTTTGTGTGGATCGAACACACGACCTTCAGATAGATGGATTGAAGTTTGACTTCAGTCTGACGCTCTCCCAACTGAGCTAAACCCGCAAGATTGATTGAATTTGACTGTCTTGTGATCTATCAACCGCCACACCCAGCTCTGGGTGATTCACAACCTACTCCAGGGAACCAACAGATGACTCGTGCTCTGATATGCGATTTCAGTCTTATTTCTCTGCATCTTCTTGCTTGTGCATACTCCTCACTGAGGAATTTTCTGCTTGGAAGCCCTAGCTTATGCATGTGAGTGCGAAGGAGCTCAATGATTCCCTTTCGGTCTGCCTATCCTCTGCGGTAACTAACCCCCTATGTACGGTCAGAGTGCCACACGATCACAACTAATTTCTATGGCTTTCGTAGTTCAGATCGCCATGTAGTTAACAAGAAGTTCCTCAACCATAAACGGCCAGTCAAGTATCGGTAATGTGTATTGTTTACTCGCCGTCTTATATGTTGTTGATGGGCCTGGTTTCTCTCACTTTTGTCGCATAGGATAACGAGCGCCCCTTGTCGGGTCGGAATGATGGGCGTTCACTCCGTCATCTGAACCCGACATTTGTTCATATGTATTTGGAGCGTAAAGCGACTAGGGCATCGGCTTTCAGGAATATCAGCCTGAGCCCTGAGGCCTAACCGTCTTGCTCATGATGACATAATCCGGAGTAAATGTCTTCCCAGAACGGAGCTTTCTGGAGCCAGGAGAAATGCTGTCCTTTTCGAAGCCCATTTTTCTGTAGAAATCCAGTGCACGTTGGTTGGACAGGAAGCAGGTTAACACGACCTTTGTGATAGGGGGCAGATTTGTGGCGATGGTCTCGTGAAATCCCATAAGCAGTGAGCCCAGCCCGGTCCTGCAATGTTAATTAGCAACCTTCTGACTACGAGAAGGGGAAGGATATTGGCGTGAGCTCGCACCCTTGAAGCTCTGGTTGAAGGTGTATTTCGTAGCAGTAAATAACGGGTTCGCCCTCCTCGTAGGTTGGCATCAACGAGGTAAAGCCCCGGATGGTCCCACTGCCTTTCTCCTTGACCAAGATGTACCGCAGTTCGACTGACCTCATCTCCTTGAGCTTCTTTTGCGGGTGCCACTTCCCGGCCGAGGCCTCATAGTCTTTTCGGCTTGTCTGTTCGATCAACCGGAAGCACGCCTGCATTTCATCCTCGCTGAGAAGATCAGAGCGTGTGAGGCTGATACTGTACTCAACCCCCGTGCCTGGATGCGTCCAGCATGTTACCCAAGAGGATCCCTCTGTACTGATACAACCAGACCATATGTCGGGTTAGTTCTACCTTGGTTGTATGGGATGTCGTAGATGTGCTTTCATTGCAATGAACAGAGAGAACAAGAACCAACCTCGGTTGTAGGTAGTCGGCAATGAAGTGATCATCAGATTTGCGGTTCGCAACATCTAGCGGGCTTGTCGGCGCACGCGCCCGTTTCGTCCTCATTTCCTATTGCTCAGATGTTCAGATCTTCAGGAGTCGCGCCGGGGGTCAAGAAAGCTCAGGGTGGCTTTATCTGACTTATGGCGTTACTGGGTGGAGTTGCATGTGGCTTTGCTTTGCGTCACTGAGGTCCCTTCCCTTGTTGGCTGTGCCGAATCACTTGCGAAGTCATTAGCCCGTAGCGGCAGAGGTACATCGAGTCACTCGGGTTTAACTGCGGACCTTGCCCTAAATCAGCTTTATTGATTCGGTTTATATCGATCTTCTGTTAGACTCAAGTCAGCGACGCGAAGGGAGTGGCAACGCGTGTCGCGCTCTATCTTCGAGGCTTGGCGCGATTCTCAATGTGGGGGCCTAGAATGACGTTTCGCAGCTGCTGCCGTGTCTTTGCCAGCCGAAATATTTCTGGAAACCACGACGTGGATCCCATGGTAAACCCCCCCGAAACTGCAGAAAGGCAGAAACCATATTTTACCCCCTAGCTCCTGTCGGACCCAAAAATCGATTCTTGCGGGCATAGGAGACTCGGCGGCGCCAATGTTGCCTTGATTCTTTCTCTCCGATTCCAGCCCGATTAATGCGCTCCCTTCCACCCCTCGTGCGGTTGCCCTTTCGCACTTATGCGACAGGCCCGCACTCTCGCCTCGGCCCTGCGCTGAGCCTCGACCATGTACGTATTTTCTGGGGTGTCGGCGCTCTGATCCATCTTAACCAGCCTGCGAACCCTAGTTCATCCAGCGGTCACGGGTGCTTGCCTTCTATAGAACCATTCTCCGTGGCACTCGCCAGATCGCAGACCCTACGACCCGTGCTGAGACAAGGAGGTTTGCGAGGGAGGAATTCGAGAGGCACCGTGGGGTCACCGACATTGTTCGTCTCATCATTCGCAGCTCTCCCTGAGTCCCCTGTTTGATACTAACACACAGATCAAGAACCACATCCGGTATCTCCTCTCGACGGGCAAGACAGAATGGGAGAGCATGGAGAGGTACATTAATGGATTGTGAACGAATGAAGGATGGCCCGATCCGTGCCGGACTGCCAATCCCTCACCTACGCAACGTAGGCTGCCCCTTGACGCCTTCCACAGGCGCAAGTCATCTATCATGGTTGGACGACCCAACCGAGCTGTATATCCCATCCTCTTGTACATATCGTACAGAACGCCCCGTCTGCGCTTGGAAGCAAAAGAACTGTTTCGTCGGGAGATGCCTTCGCTTCCATATCTATCCTTGGCGTTGCTTATGCCTTGGGTTGGCCGAGCATATTATGTACCGGTAGCCCGAGTGTCGCTTGTTGGCTTTTCGCCGTACAACCTGCCAAACGAACAAACAAGGAAATCATCAGCCCAGCGCCCACGAAACCGCACAATCGTATCTCGCGTAACCTCTTACCTTGCAATGCTCGCACCGCTTCTTGATGGAGCTGCGAACCTTCATCCCCCTCGTTTGTTGCTTTTGGAAGACCGGGGTGCCGATCAAGCTGCATGAGCTAACGGCGGATTTTGTCGTTTGCCCATATTCTGAAAGCCGTGTTGTCCGCGCGGACAGCACGGTTTGGGAGAGGGATCGTGTCTGTGTCTGAGCTGAGAACAGAGTGGGCTGCGACGAGAGGGTCAGAGCGCGCATTGAAGACGAAAGCGACTTGGTTGCTGATGCGGCCGACCGCGCGGCCTGCGCTATAAGTGATACTCTCGCCATTGTCATCTTGCGAGAGCGGGAGGTGGACTTAGTCGCTGGTGCGATTGAGCTGTCGTCGCTCCGGCAGTCGGTCGGCTGCGGCAGGAATTGAGAGGATCAAATCATCAAAAGTGACTTTTGGATTCCTTGGCGCGATCACGTGGCACCACTGGGTTTCATTTCTCCTGAGTTCAACCCTAACCCTCACACCTACAATTCACTTACACAGTTACACTGCGCTCGAAGGAGTCGAGGACAACATGAAAGTTGGGGTTAGTCCGGGAACTCCGGACATCTCCTCCAAGACATGATCTTCCTCAGAAGTAGCCCAAACATCCCATATTACGTTCCCGATCTCAGGCAGAGCAGTCAGCACAATGCTTCCTCCCTTGATCGCCCTAGAGGAGCACTTCTTCTCGACCAGAGCCCCTGACTCCCTCAAGGCGAGCTACTCGGAACAGTTCAAACATGTCGACTCGGTCTACGCCAAGTTGACCGACATGGGCCAACTCCGGCGGCAAGACATGGATGCCGGCGGCGTCTCTCTCCAGGTGATCAGCCACGTCCCCGGCCTGTGTTCGTATGACGCCTCGGCGTGCCGCGCCGCAAACGATCAGCTCTTTTCGGCCATCCAAGCCGAGGAACGTCGCGCAGCCTCATCTCAGAAAGAGGATGCCTCGGATGGCGCAACCGATCGTCCCGGTCGCAAACCCCCCTCCTCCCGCTTCGCCGGCTTCGCGGTCCTGCCCATGCAGCAACCCGACGAGGCGGCGGCGGAGCTGCGGCGTGCCGTCACCGAGCTGGGGTTCGTCGGGGCGCTGATAGACAACCACTGCGGCGGGGGCAACCGCTTCTATGACGGGGCCGAGTACGAGTCGACGTTCTGGGCGGCCGCCGAGGAGCTGGGCGTGCCCGTGTACCTGCACCCGACGTGGCCGGGGGACGACGACTCGGCGACGGCGCGGTTCCGCGGCAACTTCTCCGAGGCCGCGGCAGTCAGCCTGGGCTCGAGCGGGTTCGGCTGGCACGCCGATACCGCCCTGCACGTGCTCCGGCTGTTCGCCTCAGGGCTTTTTGATCGGCGCCCCCGGCTCAAGGTCATTATTGGGCATATGGGCGAGATGCTTCCGTTCATGCTGCAGCGCATCGAGGCGCTGAGTCGGCGCTGGGGTGACTTTCAGCGGGATTTTAGGACCGTCTATGACGAGAATATCTGGATCACCACGAGTGGCGTCTGGAGCCTGGATCCGATGCGGTGCATCCTGGCGAACACGAAGATTGACCACATCCTGTATAGTGTCGACTATCCGTTCCAGAAGAATGAGATTGGGCTGGAGTGGGTTAGGGAGCTTCAAGAGAGCGGCCTTGTCGGTGACGAGCAGCTCCGGGCTATCGCGTATGAGAATGCTGAGAAGCTGCTTGGAGTCAAGGCGCCGTCCGTTGAGAAAGGGGTTTGAAGATAGTATTACTAACCCTTTTGGTGGTTTTAGCGGCTAGCAAGGCTGACATACCGCCAAGTCCATGTTGTTGACATGGAACATTGGGAAATGGTGGAATTGCCCCGGAATTAAAGACCAGGAGTGAGCAAAAAAGACAGAAGTGATTAGAAATTGACAAAAATAAACTCCTCCGGGAAGGCTCGAACTTCCAACCTCCTGATTAACAGTCAGACGCGCTAACCAATTGCGCCACAGAGGATTAAGTGTGTTTTGAGAGCTTTCAAAACAACTCCTAAGAAGCAATTTTGCTCAGAAAATGCCTAACCGGGCGGTTCCCTAGGTAATTATCTTCCATTGCTATGAAGGAGCCGCAACTTGAAGTATGTAGGCCTTGTAGGGCGCTAGAAATGATATGAGAGCGCGACAGCAGTACGGGCCCTACCATTAAATTCCAGTCTCACCTGAGTTTTACTAGGCGCTGCCGAATTGGGATGGTCCATGGGAGCCTGGGAGGTGTGCTCTCCTGAGTCCTAGGCTCCTAGCACAAGACACGAATCTGCATAAAACTCAAGGGCTAGCCGGTGAGACTAGATAGTTGACAAAAAGCTAATTGCTGTAACAACTTGCGAGGCTCAAGGTAGACTCTTATTTTCCTCTAAGGTAAGGTACCTTAGGTAGCTAAGGGGTTAGGCCCTACATACAGAGTAGCATCGAGGAGCAGTCATTGAAAAAGGGAGGTCTGGATCGGGAAAGCTAAGAACCCAGACCAAAACCTGGGTGTTTGGGACCATTACATGTAGTCACAATCAACAGTGGAAGTTACAGCTTGTCAGAGAACCTAGAAGTTAGAACGCTACATGTACCTATTCTGAACTGGGAAGGACTGCAGCAGCATCAAGTTATACCGTGACACCGTACTAGATTCAGGCACTAGTATCTAGGCTATGCTTTGCTACTGGTATCAATAAGGAAACTGACCAGTGACAGGAGTGGTAGAATGAGGCGAACAGAAAAAGGAGAGAGGGCAGACAGGTTGAGTGCCTTCACTGCCTTTGGTTAAGTCTTGAGTGATGCAGGACTCCCGTCAAAGACAACCTCATCCTCGATTCCCCAAGGCCACCCCAACATGCGAAGCATCCATATATTAAGCTTCGGCTTCATTGAGGAACGTGCCATCCCCAGGGCCCGCTTGGTTCTTTAGGGCGCGGAAGTTTGACGACTCGGCACTTCTTGCACCTTGGATGGTCACACATCGGCTGCGGGCAGTGTGTGTTGAGTTCAACCGTATACCACGCTCCCAAGCATTGACACTTTCTCGGCCGTCAGTGTAAGTCAATATTTGTCCAGCAGTTAAGCCCGGCATGGCAGTACTTACGCAAACCCAGTGTTTATCACTGGCATCCATGATGTGCGCAAGCCAGTGGGTAGCTCGTGGATATATTCTGTAGCCGAAACCTACTCCAATCTTTGTTAGCCAAAAGGCACCTAATAGTGTTAAGCGGACAAAAAACAAGGGAAATCGAGTTGGTGCTTACCAGATGCTGTATGCTAACAGGGTGAGCTGTCGGTTCTTGGGACTTTTGTCTTGAAAGTTGAACTGGTTCTTGAGATTGTTGTTTTGAAAGTTGAACTGCTTCGCGATGGGTTGCTTGACAAGCGAGAATCATGACCATAAAGCAGGAATTGCCAGGCCATTATACACCTAAGGTACGCGGGTCCTTTCGAAGCGTTCGAGGGTCCTTTCTTGAGACGCTTCGACGAATGGTTGTTCCGGACTTTTCACGAGCCGGCTAGACATGTCGACAGAGACAGCTTGATGTCGACGGTTACTGGCAGTCATGGAAGTATTAAGCCCGCCGCAGCACTTACCTAGTAATGCTTGACCACGTTAGCTGGGCTGTTGGCTCGCGTCCCGGTTCCTTTATGTCGGGACATCTTAGGTTAGGCTGTGTGTTTGTTTCTATTATAGTACTAGTAGATGGACTATAAAGTATGAACTAGCAGTGTACTTCTTACACCCAATACTACAAAGGTTCTGCAGCGTGTGACGAGGCTTATCAACCAGGGTCCCTTCGCACATAGCCATCAGACGTGAACAATGAGTGCCTTGGTGAGATAGAAGACCGTGGATCGCCTCAATTGCCATTTATAGTCTTGACCAGGTGCAGTGAATCTCGTCTCGAGTTGAAGTCTTTAGGGGTGGAAGGCCTCCAAGATTCACAGAGACTAAACCATTGTTGGGCATTATATAGTACGTGAACTCGGATTCAGTTGGTGCTGCCGGTAAGGCACTTTAGGGGTAAGCATCATGTTAAGTTCTAGGGACTATTAGTAGGGCTCTCTCTTACCCCCTGTTAGAGATCCCTAACTACCCCTAACACTATAGCAAAGCTCTCTTTTATATATATATAGTATCTCAAGCTCCTATTCTTCCTTTTGTTACCTCGAGGTACAATTTACCTACTTTCTTCCTACCTACTTATACTCCCAACGGCTCCAGGGAGCTTAACTCATTACTATCCACCATTTTCATCTTCTCCGTGTATTGCAATACATCACATCATGATCCATGACAGGAGAGAAAGATGGCCTATATAATATACCTTGGCAGTGAGTGCATTATGACAATCGTGATCACGTAAATAAAGTACATATAGGAGGCAGATGCACATAGCTTAGGCAGTAACAAGCCCCCAAGGAAAGGCCTTTTTTCATTACATGCTTTGTCTGTCTTTCAGTTTCACGTCATACTTCAGCCCGGTCCTGCTTAATCAAATCCGCTGCCCTCTCAGCAACCGCGTACACGGTGCTCTGGATATTTCCCACGGGCTCCAAGGGAAATATGCTGGCATCAACAACGCGGAGCCTCTTGGTGCCATAGACGCGCAGGCGCTCGTCAACGACGCCTCCTTGCTCACGCGGCAGCATGGCGCAGCTGCCTGAGACGTGAAAGATGGAGATCTGACGGCGACGGACAATCTCCTTGGCCTCGTCCAAGCCAGCCCCTGAAATTTCCGGCAGCCGCTTGCCACCCGCCTTGAGCAGCCCGCCGAGCGGCGTCGAGGGCGCCACGAGGCGCTCGACAAACTGTACGCCGCGTGCGAGCAGCTCCATGTCGAGCGGGTGGGCGTTGTAGTTGGGCTTCCACACGGGCTTGGCCGCCACGTCCCCGCTCGTAATGTGCACGCTGCCGCGCGAGAAGGGCTGGTTGAGGATGGTCATGACTGTGATGTAGTTCTCGGGAAGCACGGGGAGGATGTAATCGGCCATGCTCTTGGGCGTGTCCGGGATGTGGATCTGCGAGGGAAACAATAGGTACTGGAAGGTCACCTCGTCGGGAGACTCAAGCAGCCTCCGGACGGCCTTAGCGGCGGGCGTAGTGAGCGAGCATTCGTGTTGGGCAAGCAACTCCTTAATGGCTTCGGGCGAGACAACACCCGAGCCATCGACAAGAGGCGTGTAGGCGATGCTGATGTTGCTCTGGCCCATTGGCCCGTCGCCCGATGCCTGGTACATATCGAGAAGTGCCTTCAAGACGGCCGGGTCGCGCAGTACGTCACCAGAAGGCGTGCCCTCGGCCACTTCAAAGCTCTGGCAGACGACAGGGTGGTCTTGCATGTGCTCGCCCACGTTGGGGTTGTCGACAACCACGGGAATGCCGTGCTTTTCCAGCAGGTCCCGGCCACCCACGCCAGACAGCTCGAGGATCTGAGGCGTCTGCAGTGCACCGGCCGCTAGAATAACTTCAGTTCTGGCCGAGATTTCCTTCTTTTGCCCGTCTTTGGTGATGATTTCGACCCCAGTGGCCACTGCATCTGAGCCGCCTGTCGTGTCGAAAATGACCTTGCTTACCACGGCCTCAGTTAACACCACCAGGTTGGTTCTCCTGGCAACATCTGGGCTATAGTAGCCGCTAGCAGCGTCGCTTCTTGTCTTCGTTGCCGGGTCGATGGAGGCGGGCTGCTGGAACGCCCCCAGCGCCTGGCCCTCGCGCGGGTCGGTCGAGACGTCAAGACCGAGATCGGCAAACGTCTTCATCCAAGCCTTGTTAGTGGAACCATAGCCCTCGCTGAACGAGACGTGGATGGGCCCGGCGCCGTTTGCTAGGCTCTCGTTGTGGTAGGTCAGGCCAACCACGTCCCGGGCCATCTGAGAAGGTGCGTGGACAGTGGCAAACTTGCGGAAGTAAGGGGCCAGGGAACTAAAGTCCCAACCCGCGTTGCCAAGGGCTGCCCAGGAATCAATATTGCCCTTAGATGGGTAGACCAGCATCATGAAGTTGAGGGCGGAGCTGCCACCAAGCATCTTGCCGCGAGACTGGTTGATTCGCCGGTTGTTCAAGGTGGGCTTATAAAGTTGGCATCTGTCAGTCGAGTCTATACCACTGCATAGTATCACCACGGTAGCCCCCGACTCCCCTGTGACATAGCTTAAAGATACACGGGCAACTGACCTGAGGAGGCGAGCAAAAATTCCAGTCGTACTCGTCCTTGCCGTATAGGCCAGCGACCAGGCCGGGGACTCGAACAAGCGGGTCAACGGAGTGATCGACGCCAGCCTCGACGACGAGGACGCGGACATCACGATCTCCGCTGAGGCGGTTAGCAACTACCAGGCCTGCAGTGCCACCGCCCACGACGATGTAGTCAAAAGGCTGATCCAAAGCTTCAACGCGAGCCATGATTGTAGCACTTGCTAAGAGCAGATGTCGCGTGACCCTTGGGAAGTTCCGCTGGCTGAAAAGGGGGATAATGTTTCGGAAGGTCGGAACAGCTCAGTCAACTTGAAGACTTGTTGTATTCCTGTTCTAGGTCAGGCATACATGAGATCTCGGGCAATGGGCAAAAATAACCCCAGTCAATATCGAGGTCACGCGAGGTGAAGCCCTGAAGGAGCCCACTGCAGGGATTGGGTCCATCGGGATCATTGTACCCATTCTAGAGGTAGTTTACCGTGCCGTTCGTGGTTAAGATGAGCGGTGTAGTCTCAGAACCACATGATGTAACCGCTGCGTGGAATTGATCCGCCCCAGCCGGATAACGGGTCTTACGAATCCATATAACACCACCAATAGCTAAAGACAAAACAAAAATCAGATACTTGAGACTGTGGAAAAATCACAACGGAAATAGCTTATTACGTACCTTGCATGAGGGACCTGAAGGTATAATGGGTGGGATTATAGGTGGAGTGAATCGCGGCGAAGGATACATTACTCGTCAGCAACGTAGTACTGCAATGGAGTTTGTGGAGGTGAATAGTTGGTCATGCTATCGGTTT
Organism: Canariomyces notabilis; assembly: GCF_033297395.1. Lineage (NCBI taxonomy): Eukaryota > Fungi > Ascomycota > Sordariomycetes > Sordariales > Chaetomiaceae > Canariomyces > Canariomyces notabilis. The sequence goes on from NW_027041855.1 coordinate 219,285, forward strand.
GCTGAACTGACGAGACTGACTAATCTTGTTAGTAGATCAACAAGTTTCTTTGGAAAATCTCTTTGGAGCCCGGTGGAACAGGTGGAGGAAGCGCCAGGGAGGGGATGGTGGCTGGGGACCTGGGGTGGATGAACTACCTTAATCAGGTCTATACGCAAGTATACTGCTGCGAGTGTCCAACAGGAGCTGCTACCTACACTTCCAGGCGTTGAGACGAATTCTCGAATCGCCTCTGGTCAGATAGCGTTCCTTGTCCCAAGCTGTTGCCCGGGCCTTGGCCCTCGGTTTCTCAGATGGTCGGCTCGACTTCTTTGATATTCCACACACTTTTGTCTACTTCCCTATTTCATCCTCCCTGCTCGGGTGTGCTCCCGGGGGCGGCTACATGTGGTCAGGAGACATTATTGCAAAGGGAACGTTATTGGACTTACATAGTGTCACCGTAAGGCAGAAACAGAGGGCTAGTAGGTTCAAACCACAACATGTTTGATTCTTCGAGCACATGGTCCCTTCAAAACTCGTCATATCTTCGTAAATGCCCTTGCATGCGCCCTCTGTTGCCGGATCGCAGTGCTACTAATCTTGGAAGCAAAATTTTCCGTCTTGCTGGGCTCATCCGAGATTTCCCCTGCGTCGAGCACATCAACCTCAAAAACCTCGAGTGCGGCCCAGCCCCGTTCGGCTCGCTTCTCATTGACGGCTCGCCCACCCGATCTCGTCTCACCCGATACGACCAGAGCATCGATATCCTCAAGCGTGATGGTCGGGCCAAAAGGATCGTGGATCCGCACGCACTGAACTTGGATTGTGCCTTCTCGAAAAGAGGTCCGAAAATCGCCGTCTTGCGCATCAATCTTCGGTCCTGTGCCGTCTTTCCATCCGCGATGTGACAGCTCAAGAAGGCAAGACAAGAATAGTATAACGTTCTGCGCCCGCTGCTCCCATGGCTGGACATATTCGGCAAACTTTTTATTTCTCAACATCTCGTCGCCTGTTATGCCAATTATGTAGTGGCATGGCTGTGAAGAATCCCCCTTCCGTGGCACTTGCAGTAAGAGCGCGCCTGCCGTTAACAGCAACTTATGGCCTGGATGGAGATAATCGAACGTTCCGCCGAGGCAGACGACCGGGTAGTTGGACGTCTGCGTTGCCGATCTTGGGGAATCGCCTTGCGCAACATTCAAAGTCAGTCCGCCTTCGACCGGTATGAGCTGCTCCTGCAGAAGCGTCTGCTTTCCTTCGGCAAACCTGAGGTAGGTTTGATACACCTCGAGTCCGAGTTCGGTCCGCACATGGAAGACGTAGTCCCAGGGATAGTACGCAGAGGCGAATGTTGCCATGTCTACCACGACGGTGTTGTTTGGCTCAATGGCGGGACGCAAATCGGGAGTAAAGCGCCTCTTGCGATCATGGTCGATTAAAATGACGGTTGCATCCACGGAGCCGGGCCCACCGTCAACCTCGGTGTTGATGGAGAGCTGAGAACAGACGACTGAGACAACGCCATAGACACCGGCGACCAGCGCCTGCGCTTCCGGCCATGAGAGGGTCTTGGAGCGGAGAAACTGGCCGTGCAAGATGGGGCAAGCGACAGCAATGATGAGCTTTGACGCCTTTGTTGGCCGTTTCAATTTCGAAAGCGCCGCCGTGATGGAGGGCCGATAGGCAACGTTGAGGAGGGATTGGCTTGAAGGCTCGGGAGGGTATGGGAGTAACAGAAGCGACGGCAAATCGTCCCGTCCCATGGTCTTGTAGAGACAAAAGAAGAGTCAAAAGGCAGTCAGTGTCAAGTACGGAGTAGTCGTGGTGTCTTTCGGAATGAGGAAGATAGGGAGGCTAGGGAGCTAGAATATAGGTTAACGTTGGATTTGGGTCAGGGAAATGTAGGAAATAGTTCGATATTCCGTTCGCCGCAGTGGCCAGCCAGGAGAAAAAGGGCGGGGATGGTTTGGCGTTTTACGCTGAGCACTGTCGTCGTTTATAACTTCGATGAGGATATGACCTGGGGATGACTTGCATCAGGTGCGAATGAGTTGAGCCTGAAAGGTGACCAGATGCGTTGGGAGGTGGGGCACTCCGTGAATTCCCCTAGTCAAAATACTTCACGAATATGAAGTTGCTATTGCCGCCTCTCCTCAAGATTAAGAGGTACTTAGTGTTGAAGAGATTGTGAGATGTATACAACTGAACTACATTACATATCCATAGTAATTTGCGTGAGAATTTAGGATTGTACATCAACTTATAACTCAAAAGGTACGGGTATTCCTTGTAGGTACTTGAGAAGCACGGATACAGTTGTATATCCATACAGCCGCCACTCGCAACCCGTCGCTTAGATTCCGAGCTTGGGCACCTGGCAACAGATGATGCCCAGCTAACCGCCTAGCAAACCATTGCTGCCAGACGTTGCTCAGCGCTAACATTACCTCTTCCCTTGCTTGATTCCGATCCTCTTCACACACACCTTCAAAAGCCGCCATTGCTGCTCTTGGGCTTTCGCGCCCGACAGCCTGCCTCACTGCGGCTGGAAACGGCGATCGCACCATTTGTGTCGCCTGAGCCACCGGACGCTGACTGCATCCGTCGAGAATCCGTCGTCGTCGAAGCCCCTGTCGCAACACCCCGCCCGCTTCATCAACGACAACGCCTTTCCCCACGCGCACCGAACCTAGAGCGTCCCCCGCTTGACCCCCCGGCCTTTAATCCCCCGGCTCTCTCCGCCGGCGAGCCCACGCAGGATGAACCAACCACCGCAGTACCAACCGCCGCGGCGGACGGGAGGCTACTCGTCGCATCCCGAGGAGCTGCACATGTCATCCGGCATATCCCACCAGAGCCAGCAGATGTCGCCCCGCGACTACTCGACAACAGGCCCGCCTCCCATCAAGCTCGACCAGTCTCCAAACCTGCCGCAGCTGCCCAACTATCAGCCCGCCGGCGGCGTTCCGAATGTGCTGCAACCGGGCGGACTGAGCTCGCGCCCTCCCGCAATCTCGTCCAACACGGCGCCCACCTTGCCCACCATACAACAGTCAGAGTATCAACCGCATCAGCCCCAGTCAAAACCGAGCTCATTGGGCTTGTCTCATACATCATACTCGCGTTCCAGCCCCTCGGCGTCCTACGAGGGGGGTTCTGGCTATATGCCGTACACGCCGACGACCCCTGGTGGCACCAACAGCTCCTCCCAGTTCATGTCGCCAACCGAATCAAAGTATACCGGTTCGAGCTCTCAGCGCAATGTCTCCAACACCCCGCTAGGACTCAATGATATCCGACCGCGCGCGGACTCAAGTCTCTCGGATGGCCTGCCAGGGACGCCTGCATACGAGCTGGCCGCTGCCCAGCCCCGCACCAGCAACTACATGGCCCCTTGGGCTCTTTATGCTTTTGACTGGTGTAAATGGGCTCCGCATGGAAACAGTGCTGGTAAACTGGCGATTGGAAGCTACTTGGAAGATGGGCACAACTTTGTGAGCACCCCTATCTGTCCAGCGCCCGCTCGGCTCAGCTTGCTAACACGACATCCGGTCAGATCCAAATCGTCGATGCACATCTATCTCCCACGCCGTCCGATGTCTACACGCCCGGCACATCCAAGTACACCATGGAGTTCACAAAAATCGCAGAGGCGACACACTCATATCCTGTCACGCGTCTGCTTTGGGAGCCCCCGTCACAACAAAAGCAATCTACGGACCTCCTCGCTACCTCAGGCGACCACCTCCGCCTATGGTCGCTTCCATCTGATCCTCAAACCCATGCGCACAGCTCGTCGATAACCTCGAGAAACGGCCGCGATATGCCCATCACAAAGCTGACGCCGCTTGCCCTTTTGTCCAACTCCAAGACGCCAGATCACACGGCCCCGTTGACGTCCCTCGACTGGAACACCGTCACGCCCAGCTTGATTATCACCTCGAGTATAGATACCACGTGCACCATCTGGGACATTCCCTCCCTGACGGCCAAGACACAACTGATTGCCCACGATAAGGAGGTCTACGACGTGCGATTCTGCGCCCAGAGTCAGGACGTCTTTGTGAGCTGCGGCCAGGACGGCAGTGTTCGCATGTTTGATCTCCGCAGCCTGGAGCACAGCACGATCATCTACGAACCCACGGGCAAGGAGGAGAGAGGTAAGCCATTTTGACCGACATAACATCCTACCAACCCTCTTTACCTAACACCTGCTCCCAGACGCCAACGGCGGCCGCATGAGCCCGACCCTCGCGCAGCAGACCATGTCGCACCCACCGCCACTCCTCCGGCTGGCCACGTCTCCGCACGACCAGAACCTCCTGGCGACCTTTGCGCAGGACTCGAGCGTCATCCGGATCCTGGACGTGCGGCAGCCGGGCCAGGCTCTGCTCGAGCTGCGGGGCCACGGCGGGTCGCTCAACTGCGTCGAGTGGTCTCCGCTCCGGCGCGGCACCCTCGCCTCGGGTGCCGACGACTGCCAGGTGCTCATCTGGGACCTGCTCGGCAGCAACAACCCGCCGGGGCCTTCCTCGAATTTGAACGGTGCCGCCGCGACGGGCGCGTCGTCGTCGTCCAACAGTGACAGCGCCAGGAGTCCCGTCGCCAGCTGGCAGTGCGACTACGAGGTGGGCAACCTCGGCTGGGTGCCGCACCTGTCGAGCGGGGAGTACGGCGAGTGGCTCGGGGTGAGCGCTGGGCGCGGCGTCTGGGGGGTTCGGTTATGATGATATAGAATCCGGATGCGGATGTGGATACGGGATACGGGATTATGGATATGGTGCATTGCGCGGTTAGCTGATTGATGCGGGACGATGGTTTCAAAACGAACGGAGGATGGTGATCAGCTGTGCTGGCTGGTTGGCTAGTTGATGGAGAGGAGGTTTGAAAGGAGCGGACAGAGAGCTACGGCCGGGAGGTGGATTGGGCGAATGACGAGAGAGGGACGTTACAGAGACTGGGTATACCCCGGCTAGAAGCAGCAAGCAGGCAGGCAGGCAGGCAAGCAAGTAAGCATTATCCTCACTTGCCTACACACGCCACAGACCTACCTTACTTGCCTACCCGCCTGCTGCATTTTCTCACTCCTTGCCGACACATACATTGTTGAGGGACGAATGGATCCAGGGGGCGATGTGCATCGAACAAAGCATGGCGTTTTGTCTTTTATTTCTGCTTCAACTACCCTATAAGAGACCAGATACTGCATTCTCATCTCTGTAGTCATCAGTGGAAGCGGGCCAAGGGAGATGTACAGGAGTAGTGTATAGATCGCAACGTTTCTCCAAGCATAGGAGTTGTAAACCATGTCCCACACATAGTAGACCACAGTAGACAACGAGAGCATAAGTTCTCCTGATATACGATGCATTGTGATCGCATTATCCATGCACTAATGTGAAGCGCCCCTAGATTCAGAACCTCATGAACATTGCTACTTCAAAAGCACTCGGAGTATGCACTCTTGTGCCGAGCATACGTCGTTATTCATTATGGTTTCCATACCAGGGAGCTTACCCCCCCTCTGTATATACACCCAATTCTAAAGCTTCTTAGAGCTTCATCATGGCAACGACATCTGTCGACTGGACGTAGTCCTCGAAGCCCTGGATCTCCTCCTGCAGCTCATCCAGGGAAACCTTCTCGTCCTCGACAACCAGGTTGATCTGGAACTTCTTGATACCGAAGCCAACGGGCACCAGCTTGGAGGTACCCCAAACCAGACCATCCTTCTCGATGCCGCGGACGGACTGCTCGAGGGCCACCATGTCAGTCTCGTCATCTGCGTGGCATTTGTCAGTGTTGTGATCCCATCAATAAACCGGCGAAGGTAAACGAGAATAAGATGACGCACCCCAAGGCTTGACATCAAGCGTGACCATGGACTTGGCGGCGGGCTTGACCTTGCCCTCCTTCTTCTTGCGGTACTCGGCCAGGCGCTCCTCGCGGATGCGCTCGGCCTCGGCGTCCTCCTCGTCGTCGCTGCCAAAGAGGTCGTCGTCCTCTTCTTCCTCAGCAGCGGCCGCGGGCGCCTTGGCCGGGTTCAGCGTCACCTCGGCCACCTCGGGCCCGTACACGGTGTAGGGCTTGCTGGCGTCGCCGGGGAGCGTGGGGAACTCGTCCTCGTACGAGGCAATGTGCTTGTACCAGCGCGCCGCGTTGGGGTACTTCTCGGCGTCGGGCGCGGCGCTCAGCGCCTTGAAGACCACCACATCGGCCTGCGAGGCGGAGTACCTGTGCCATTGTGGGGTAAGGGTCAGCTTGAATGTGATTGAGGCGAACAAGTAGCAGAGGAGAAAATTGCTGAGGCGGGGTCGGGAGAGACAGGAGTTCAGATGTGCGCCGAAGCGCTGGGCGTGTAATCATTTGCAGGTCTTGAGGCTGCTCAGCAACACGGACCATGGGAATCATCAGGGTGAGGCAAAATCTTGTGTGTGAAGGGAGGAAAACCGAAGAGAGTCATACCCAGTGATGTAGGAGCGGGTGAGCAGCCAGTTGTTGAGCACTGCGTCGCGTTGGTTAGCAAGCGGGAAAATTGCACAAGGCGCGAAACTCGAGAGGACTCACCGGCAAGGCCGGCATCGCTGATGAGATCGGTGAAGCCCATTTTTCAGTTTTATTTTTGAGATGCAACTGTCTTGGAGATGGAGGATGATTTCTGGTGTCGTGGCAGCTCTCAGGGAACCTCGAGATGGCCTGGCGGGGTAAAGCAGAAAATCTTTGGCTCGGTTTTTATTTTTATGATTCTCAGGGTTGCCCCGCAGTCTGCGGTAGCCTTAGGCAGCAAAGATTTCACCAACCCCTTGCAGTGCTGCCCAATAGCCCCACCCATTGCAAGTGTCTGCCCGGGCGAGAGGGAACTTCAGGGCAATCTGACAGCCCGTGATGCACTGACTGGTTCTGGTGGCATTTTCATGTACCCGAGTGGCATATGCAAACAGAAACCTCCTTAGATACACCAGCAGTCAAGGCTGGAGGTGAGCTTCTAGCTTCCATCACTGGAGGTCCCCATTGACCTTCTTTTCCTTGAGCGAGACACAACTCCGCACGCTTTAGTCTGCTCCTTCAACATTTTCCCTCCCTTCCGCATGTAGAACCTCTGTATACCAGGCCGGATGGTCCTACCCTGTCAGATGCAACTAGTTACCTGTATACTCCGTCAATCCTTTGAGCAGGCAGCTACTCCAGCTCTTCAGCCTGACCCCGCTCGCCGGCGGCCAGGTCCGGGATCCAGCCCTTGGGCCGCTCACTGCCGCGGATGATGCGATCGTAGCCGAGCCTCTCGACCTTTTGCACCGACTGACGCGTCACGGTCAGCTTCTTTTCCCACGCGAACCGGTTCCCGGGGGCCACGGGCAGCATCTCAAAGAAGCTGCCCAATTCATGCATGTCCTGGACAATCGTGCGAGGGTCATCGTCCTCCCCGCCATCGCCCTCGCCGCCCCCTCCTGCCATGGTGCCAGTCAACGCTGTCGACGTGGTTGCGAAGCGCATCATTTCGCCCGTCAGATCAAAGACGCCGTAAAGGTAATCATCTTGGGTGAGTGAAATGGTGGGCGTTGAAGAGGGAGTCTGTGCTGCGGGCTGCGTGGGCTTTTCGGGTGGTGATGCTGCTGGCGTGTCCCGGACATCTGTCATGACCTCGTCCTCGGTACCCGGAGCAGGAGCAGGAGGAGCAGCGGCTTGCCTGGCGAGGTCTTCAACGACGCGAGAGAGCTGCTCGTAGCCTATGAGGGTCTGTGTTTTGAGGTAGTGGGCGAATGTGAGGGCTTCCACGAGCTCCTCGAGACACATCAGCGACCGAGCATACCGGTAGCGGTTTATCCCTTGGATCTCGGGCGCGAGGGTGGCTAGGAGCTTCGCGATCTCGGCCAGCCGGGAGTCCACCTCAGCTTGGATATTTGCGGGTAGCTGGCCCTCAATGCGTCGGACGCTAGCAGTACACGAGGTTGATGTGAGTTTATTGCAATCTCACTAAAGCAGCGCAGGAGTTTGGTAGAATGCATCCGGCGCTTTCATACCGTTGTAACGAGAAGATGCTGGACCTCGTCAGCTTGGCGTCCGCCTCTCATAATTCTCGGCTATCTCACATCTTCTTGGCCAGACCCGTAATGTCCCTAGAGGCCTTGACAATGCGCTCTCGACGGTCATGGTGCTCGTCTAGTTCATTGCGGAGCTGCTCAAACATGGGCGTGTACGCATTCCTCGCAACCTGTTTCTGCACAGGCTTCGGCCCATCTCGCTGTTTTGCACTTCCAGTCCAATCGCGCTTGAGTCCAGACATTGTAAGATTGGACGTCTTGCGGCTCTGGGTGCTGCTCGGTTGTGGTTCGTTGTCGTGTTGTTCATTTGGTTTTGACGTCAGGAAGTCTGATTGGTATGTAAATTACATACAGTGCCATCAAACTTGAGCTAGGTGGACACCGTGGCGTAGATACAGTGCTTTACGGGTTGTCTAAGGGGCTTATAATTGGCGAAGGGTGCCCGAAATACAGAACCGTAATCGACCAGACAACAAAAACATGCCGACATCGACCATTTGAGAACATAATGCTCCAAAAAAGGGTAACGCGTCTAACCAGAAGTTGAACACCTGGTTTGGAGTAATAAGGTCCCTTAGGGGCTAGAACCCCCCGGCGAAGATGGACAAGGCGACGGTCTCAGCTGGGAGCAAGGCTCCGTCATCAGCGCCTTCGAGATTCACCTCGTTCTTCCAACGGCCATTTCCACTCTACTTCTCGGCAGCCCTGCTTCGCCTAGTTTTTCTCCTCTACGGGTTGTGGCAGGATGCAAACTCGGCAGTCAAGTACACCGACATCGACTACCTCGTTTTCACCGATGCCGCCCGCTTCGTGTCTCGCGGCCAGAGCCCCTATGAGCGGGAAACATACCGCTACACGCCCGTGCTGGCCTGGCTCCTGCTCCCCACGGCCCGCACGACTGGACATGCGCTATGGGATGTCGCCCTGTTCAGCCTGGGCAAGGTCCTCTTTGCCGTCGCCGATCTGGTGGCCGGGTGGCTGCTGGAGCGTGTCCTGGTCCGGGCCCAGTCCATGGACGCCGCCACAGCCCGCAAGTCTGCAGCCATCTGGCTGCTGAACCCCATGGTGGCTACCATCAGCACGCGGGGCAGTTCCGAGGGTCTACTGGGCGTGCTGGTCATGGCCCTGCTGTGGGCCGTCATGGCAAGGCGCATCACCCTGGCCAGTGTGCTGCTGGGATTCGGGGTGCATTTCAAGATCTACCCCTTTATCTACGCCCCAGCAATTGTGTGGTGGATGGACCGCGAGAGGATGGGCGCCGGGGAGACCAGGCCCTCGACTGCAAAGAGCCCATGGCTCAACAATCTGATAGCCTTCTTCAACCCATTTCGGATCCAGCTAGCCGCCATCAGCCTAGCAACCTTTTTCGGCCTCAACTCAGTCATGTTCATCCTGTAAGACACTACATCGACCCTGAACAGACTTCCCAGCATGACTGATAGATGCTACTTAGCTACGGCCCTCCTTTTCTAACACACACCTACCTGCACCACGTGAGCCGCATCGACCACAGGCACAACTTCAGCCCCTACAATACACAGCTCTATCTAGCCTCAGCATTTCCTAGCACCAGCAAACTCCGTGTTGAGTCAGTCGCCTTCCTCCCCCAGCTGGCCCTCTCGTGCGTGCTGGTGCCCCTGGTCCTGGCAAAAAAGGACCTGCCCGCCTCCATGCTCGCCCAGACCTTTGCCTTTGTCACCTTCAACAAGGTCTGCACCAGCCAGGTAAATCCTCCCTTGCCCTACGACACACTCACATGGAACATGTGAAAGACTAACTTTGTGGCAGTATTTCCTCTGGTACATGGTTTTGCTGCCTTTGTATCTCCCCCGGTCCTCCTTCCTCCAGGACAAGCGATGGGGTATGACCGCCCTCGTCTTGTGGGTTGCTACGCAGGGTACGTGGCTACAGCAGGGGTATGAGTTGGAGTTTCTAGGGAGAAGCACCTTCCTGCCAGGCCTGTGGCTAGCCTCGCTGGGGTTTTTCCTGGTCAACTGCTGGATTCTGGGCGTCATCATCGACGATGTGCAAGGCCAGTCTGTTTGAGATCTCAGTGGAATTTAGAGTTTAGATTGCGTACGTACATATATTTGTGCAGTTGCTTTCTCAACCAAGATTTGAAATCGACCCAACATTATCTCGTCATGCACTACACTCCCTGCATACCTACACAGACTTCCTCAATCCTGAACAGGGTAGAAGCTCTACACGCCTCCCGGTAGACAGACAGACAGATCAGCTACTTCAAAGACACAACCTCGCACACACGGTCCCCGCTATGTCGCAATGCGCCCTCCCGCAAAAATGATAGACGCCCCCCTCCCATCCGTTTTCCTCTTAGAAAGTTCAAAATGACCAGCAGATGCAAGGGATATCCGGTCGAACCTGCGCTGCGCAGGTGGGTACTAGTCAGTAAAGGACTGAAACCCCAGCAACGCCCCCAATCTATTTAATAATCCCCATGTCTGCCACCCGTGGAAAGAGAATTGAGTGTTGAGATGGGAAAGTGTTTTGATGGATTTGCTGAATTTGTAGCCAGAGATGCCGGGCCATGAACAGTATCATGGAATCTGATGGGAACTGGTTGTCCCAGTAGCGGGTCCACGCTTTCATCCCCATTCACGAAATCGAGATACCCCCGCTCAGCAGTGCGTAGTTGGATAGCTTGAGCGACAGGGCTCGGGACTTGGGGAACTCGGGGCTGATGGTCATGCGGCCGTCCTTATTGTAGCCGATCTCGCCAAACGACTCGGCGAGCTCCTCGAAGCGGACGTCTGGCCGGGCACGGTTCAGCTCGGCAATGATGGCGTCGCTCCAAACCCCCGAGCACCACCCGTCGCGCAGGAGAAAGTATGGATTGAGCGGAGGAACGGGCGAGTCTGCAGAGTCTTTGCGTCAGCCCCTAATCTGATTTTGGTTTTGAGAAAAGGGGATGGGACCTACCGAGGTCCACGTAGCGGATCCTCAGGTACTCGACCGACTTGAGCCTTCCCAATGCCCGGATGCCGGCAATGACAAGTTCCTCAAACGCATTGATGAAATTCATATCCGTGATGCCGGATCCTGATTCGTTCCAGTGCGTCACCTTGCGGCAGCAATTTTTCACCGTCAGGTCGATGGCCCTCAAACGCGTCTGCCGAGGGTCCTTGAGCGCAAGCATGAGATCAATAAAGAACTGCTTGCAGACTCTTCCAGTATACGAGATTCGTTCCAATGACGGTGAGGCAGCCCCAATCGCCAGCCGTGAGCAAAAGTGCAGCTTGCTCGACACCTTCAAAAAGTATGGCGGGAACGACAGCTCGCGGCGGTAATCCCCTTCAATGCACAAGTCCAGAGTCGTCAAGCGCATAGGTTTCACAAGTATGTCGGCCATCGTGAGATAGCTTTTTGACTTGGGCTTACTGTAGGACCCGTGCCACTCTTGTAAGTTGGGCAGCGCCGACATGATGGTTTCAAAGTCGTCCACTCCTCGGATAAGATTCCATTGCCCCTTGCAAATGAGTGTGCGGACAGACTCAACCTTTGGCATGATGCGTGGTCGTCGGCTCGAGTCGCGAATCCAATGCCTTACTTTTGGCGCCTTTTTACGTTCTCCCCCTTCCAGAGTCATGACGCACACCTCAGGGAAGGATTCCGCTACCAAGTAAAACGTCTCTTCGAGGGAACAGTTATCCATGGGCAACATATAGGATGCAGTGGTCAGTCCGTCGGAGGTAACCACTGGGACGGTGCAGGCGCTGGAGAGCGACATGACACCGTATTTGGGGCGGAAGACTGGGAACCAAACCTCGATATGCTTGACGTAGGACCGTAGATGGGGGTGCTCGGCGAAGTAGAAAAAAGACTCTCGTAATGAATCCACCGTGGCCCTCAGTTTGATGTGCCGATACAACCGCTCCTGCACCAGTACCCTCCATGCTCGGCTCACCAAAGACAAGCCTGACAGTTCTTTCCTTCTCGGATGCCGAAGGGCGGTCCCCCAGCGGGTGATGGAACTCTTGGATGTGGTAGATACACGGAAACCGAACAGATGGTCAAGAATGCACTCATGGATCTCGGCGGGGAGATCGCTGAGGCTCGTACCGACATCGCTCGTGCCAGGGGATTGTATTGTTGGCGGTACGGCGGGTTCTGGATCATCCGATTCCACGAAGCGGTCGGCCGGACAGCTGATGCACCGTAATTCTTTGCTGCGTGGCTCTGGTTGTGGGAAGGGTGTGCTACTCGGCCGCGTTGGGGGGATGAAGTCCTGTATCCGCGTCTGCTCCAACGGCGGACTTGATGGGCCCGGCGACACGGGGTTTGAAGCCGCTGCCATGATTGAGGCAAGCTCAACCATCGCATTGCCCTCATCTTGTTCGTGGATCGACTGGGTACGTTCAGCCCTGGAGAGCCGGGTGTCGATGGTGAGGCCTTCGGCACGGTCGGGTCGGTCACGGTCACGGCCCTCGTCGACGGACGTCGTCCCGTCTGTTAGTTCCATTTTGCTCCAACCGCGATGTCAAAGTTTCAATCGTCTGGGGGTTCTTGAGAGACCATAGCAGGACAAATAAGTGCTGCGTGGTGTTTCGGGCCGTGTGCGGTAGTCGAGACGGGACCTGAGGCGCAGTCGCGAAGGATGTGCAAGAAGCGCAAGTGGTTTCGAGTTGACGAAGTCTCGCGCAGATGGGCAAGCTCCCTTAAGAAAAACCACGGGGGCCTCTAGTCCTCCGATAGGTGCCCTCCTTGTAATGCAGCAGCACGCTCTGTTGGCCTTCCGACACTGGCGTAAACTCTTTCTTTGTGGTGCAAAGGCGTGCCACCGTGCTTGTGGTCGGAGAGCGTCGCGTGGGTGGATGCGCGGGGTTAGGCGATGCACTGTCGGGATTGGATTGGCAGAGGCAGGTCGTTTGAACCCAATTCGGCGCCTAAAGGGAAGAGTTGGGATTCGAAGTCTATGGAATGAGTGGGAGGCTGATGAACCAGTGGCTTACCTTGCTCAGCTGTGCGTTGTGCTTGCAGGATGTTTCCGAAAAGACTGCTCGCTTGATTCGACGAAATTGGGCTCAGTAGAAATCATGCGTGGTGCAAGAACCACTGCAGCAGGGGAAAGAACCGAGGCAGCGCGCTAAGAAACAAAAAATACGGATTAATTAGGCACAGCAACCGAAATCATCCTAATCCTAGGGCATAGCTTGAAAGCTTGAAAGACATTCCAAGAGACAGCATCATCAAAGAGACCGGGCCATCAAGGTAATACAGCTGCAAATTAGCAAGGCAATGGCCAATGGAAACTGTACATACGTACGAAGTACCTTACTCATATGACCACTCACGAAGGGGTCAAGAGAATCATTTCTCACTCAACTTCTGTCTACCATCATCACAATCCACCGGTGCTATTACACCGATCATTACTTCAGTCTCACGGCCGCTAGAGTAGTAAGGTTAGACGTACACCCAAGCAGTAACTAGAAGGTACTGACCGGGCTGGCCGCCATCGAAGCTACCGGAGAAGACGGATCTTGAATGTCATCAATACGAGCATCAGAGTCATTTTAGCTAGCTTCGATATAAACCCCGATCCAAGCTACGAAGTACTACCTAGAACAGATCACTCACAAGGAGGTTCTTTGGCTGCGTCACAGAGGATGACAAGAGGAAAAGATAAGGTAGTTTCTACAGCAATCAATTCGGGCCCGGTGGATGATCCGCACAAGTTACACCGTCTCCACAATGCCGGCTCCGGTGGTGTGGCCGGGGCCGGGCCATGGGTGGCATCCCCCCAGAGGTTTGCGTTGGACAAGCCGGAGACGGTGGCTTTGGCTTCGGCATCACCGTGTCGATCCCCGTAAGCAGACGGCCGAAACGGTGTGGGTGCTCCCGGCCAGTCGACCCTCCTCGTTGCAACGTATCGGGCAAGCAGTTTTGAAAGGGTCGGATTGTCACCTGACCCCCTGAGGCCCATCTAGGAGGAGGAGAGGACTGAAGCGAACGAGATCTGCGATCAACGCCCAAGCCTCTCCCAGGATCCAGAAGTTCATGCGTTTCCGCAGCCCCTCGCCACCTTCTTTTCTGAAAATCAGCAAATGACCGAGAGGAGGCATGCCAGGCATGAAAGTCCAGCTCAAAATGGAACGTTTCCTCTTCAGGTTTACAACTGGCGTAGCAGATGATCTCCGTTTCTTCCATTCTGGGACGGATCTTCCCCCTGTTTCTTTGGTTGCCCAACCTATCCCGCTCGGTGCTTTGCGATGCTTTGTGATGTTGATTAATTGCCTGCCACACTCCATCTAGACTGCGATGCTCTTGCACGTGTAGATGCGAACCTGGAGAGCCTCATTGGGCCAATGCGCCTGGAGCTTGTTATTGGGATGATCCGAGCCTCAACGTCGCTTAGCTATGCTGCGTCGCTGATTGCGTGCAGTGTCTCGGGACATGGATCCGTATATGTGCATACAGCACCTACCTACAGTGGTAAGGTTGAGCTAACTCTTCATTTCCGACAGGGTGGTAGCATTCGGGAGTCAGGACCATCGAAACTTGGCTCGCTCGGCGCGTAGCGGAGAAACTGAAAAACCTGGTGTTTCAGAGTCCTGTCTCCAGACTTTGCGGCTCCAGTTAACGTACCATTCTCGAGCGTACGGTAAGGTAAGGTACTTCCTAAGCGCGTCAAAAGTCAGCCTGTAAGCGGGGCAACCTTTCCATCCATGTTCCGACTCTTGACGGTCGCTTGAGGCGACCTTGCTTCGTACGTACCATCGACTGGGCGGTGTAATTAACGCTCGCGCCCTGTGTGTGCGCCTGCACCAATCTGCTTGGCGTTCCTGGGATGACAGATCATGATGTTTTCCAGGTTGTTTCCTTTTTGTCTTGAGGCAGGGCAATCCTCGAAGAGCTTTCCGACTGCTATGTATTAGCACTTCAAATCCGAGCAGCTGTTCATCGGCATCGACTGCAAGCCAGATTTAGGGTTGGCGCCACCGCCGCAAATGCTCTGCCCTGCTCTAGAAGTGTATTGATTGAGGTAGGTACTCTTCGTAAGTTCGTACTGTTCAAAGGGACTTTTCGGTCTTGAATTGGTACGAAAGCATGCAGTTACCGTAATTACTGTTAGTACATATTGTTATCTGATGCAAATCGCCCGCTGGCAACAACTGCTGAAAGGCACCAACGTGTTTGTCGTCTGGACCCGAAACTCGGTCAATGGAATGCAACGGCGGCAAACCGGCTTACTGGCAATTTGAACAACAGGCCAACGGCGACCACGTTGGTGATGGATATAGTGAGTCCGGGCATGATTGCCGCGGGCGTAGTGGCAATCGATTGGGCCAGGTCTCTCGAGGGCCTGATTGAAGGGGAAAGCGACCAGTTCACCATGTCCAATAACAGCTCCCGCCCTCGGCCCCGCAAAACCGATCACTGTCCCGAGGGCGCCGCAGCCACACAGAAGCATAGCCTGGCTTTGGTGTTCCTGTGGTGTTCCTGGTAAGAAAAGGGATTCTGGGCTCGGACATTGTGTTCTGTCAAGTCGCTTCTTCGCATTAGTATACAAAGTACCGCAGTGGCTGGGACTTGAGCATACCCTTGACAAGTTAACAAGTCTCTCTTTGCCGCTTCCGGCACCGGCAGATCAGAGGCGATCGTTTATGCTCCGGAGTATTGTTGCCCTTGTTTGCGCCTCAAACGGTACATCGTACACGCCGTCCACCGCCACAGACCATAGCTGTGGCCGCGCCCCGGTTGAGTGGCGGACCGCGCGGGCCTGGAGAAGGAAGAGAAGTCAAGATGCGAGAGCCAATCTTGCGCCCAACTTGGGCTACTCTGGAAGCCCTGTGTAACTCGTACGCGACCTTGGTTTGAGATTGAACAATGGGGGGCGTTCTCGCCTGCGGGCTCTTCGAAACGTGCAGGCGTGCCCCGACTGGATGTGGAGGCAGGTGCAAAGTGACCCCCTGTCGGCTCAGGATCTCCCGTTTGACTTGGCGTCCAGGGGCAGCAACTCGTCATCCCGTCCCTGAGCCAATGTACCCAAGTACCCTGGCTAGACCACGGTGCCTTGCTGCTGGAATCCATGTTATCCCCGCGAAAAAGGGGCGCCTCAAGACGGCCGCCAGCCCCGACCAACTTCATGCACACTCTCTTCAGTTAAATAGCAGCCGGTCTGCATTCGTCGTGTTTGAGCATCATTCTTGTCTTCACTTTATCCGCTCACCATTTGCTTGTTTTCTTTTCCTGCAGCCCAGTCCCTGCCGCGGCCGTTCGCCCCTTCCTTTGGCTCTGGGATTCTTGTTATTCTTCGTGTCTAAAGGCACCGGTAGCCTTGCATCTTTGAACCACTTTTACAAACATACTTTGCCTACCTTATATATCCATCTTGGTCCTTCTCTGACGCCGTTAACGGTCCGTTCGTCACACTCCCTCACCAGTCTTCAACCACAGGTCTGTACTCTCGCTCTAAACCATGGCGGGTCGGCTTCTCAGTTCGCTCGCCTTCGCTCTTTCTGCCCTGGGTGTCTCGGGCCTGCCCCAGTCGGCCAAGTCAGACGGCTTCTATCTCGGCGTGCCCATCTCAAATCCCGACGCCCAGAATCTTATCCCGCACAAGTACATTGTCGTCTACAACAACACGTTCAACGACGATGATATCGTAGCCCACCAAGAAAGCATCATCAAGACAATATCCACCCGCAACATCAACAAGCGCAGCCCATTAACAGGGCAGCTCCTGTCGACCGCCGTCAAGAGCTTCAAGGTTGGCGCGTGGCGGGCCATGTCCCTGGAGGCCGACGACCTCATGATCAACGAGATTTTCTCGTCCAACGAGGTCGAGTACATCGAGCAGGACGCCTATGTCAACCTTAATGCCAGGGCAATGCAGGCGCAAGCCCCCAGCGGTCTGGTCCGTCTCAGCCACGCGAGGGCTGGCTCCGGGGCCTACATCTTTGACGACAGCGCGGGTGAGGGTATCACGGCGTTTGTGGTGGACACGGGCATTCGCGTCTCGCACAGCGAGTTTGAGGGTCGTGCGACGTTTGGCGGGAACTTTGTCGACGATGTTGTACGTTTTCCGCTGTCTCCCAGTGCTAGGACGAATTCTGGACAGTGTTTGCTCACAACGAGTCATCTAGGACGACGACCTGAACGGCCACGGGAGCCACGTTGCCGGAACTATTGGCGGCAAGACTTTCGGCGTGGCCAAGAAGGTCAACCTGGTCGCTGTCAAGGTCCTGGATGCCGATGGCGGCGGCACCAACTCCGGCGTCATTGCCGGCATGCAGTTTGGTAAGAACCCCTCCCTCGATAGGCGGATCCATATCTTGTACTAATACCACATGAAATAGTCGCCGACACGGCCGAGCAGAACGGCCTTAGCGGCAAGGCCGTCATGAACATGTCCCTGGGCGGCAGCCGCTCGCGCGCAGTCAACTCAGCCATCAACCGGGTCGAGGCTGCGGGCGTCGTGCCCGTGGTCGCCGCTGGCAACGAGAACCAGGACACGGCCAACACTTCCCCCGGATCGGCCGAGCGCGCCATAACTGTCGGCGCCATCGACCAGACCAACGACCAGCGGGCGTCCTTCTCCAACTTTGGCGAGCTCGTCGACGTCTTCGCCCCCGGCGTCCGGGTCCTCAGCGTCGGCATCCGCAACGACAACGACACTGACACCCTGAGCGGCACCAGCATGGCTTCCCCCCACGTCGCCGGCCTGGCCGCCTACCTCATGGCCCTCGAGGGCATTAGCGGCGTGCAAGACGTCGCCAACCGCATCAAGGAACTCGCCTCGCTGACGGGCGCCGAGGTGCGCAACAACGTCGCCGGCACCACCAGCCTGATTGCCAACAACGGCAACCGGACCTAAAAGGTCTCGTACATATTTTTACCATGTTTCTTCAGTTTCTGGCAGCAGCAGGGCTCCTGTACATATTTACACACACACTACATGACATGGCTCGCAACCGTCATTGCTAGTCCGAATACCCTATCCAGGTTCTGGGCTTGGGCATTTTGATCTGTACATACATACACGGACACAGACGAAAGCCATTGTTCTGTCT
Organism: Canariomyces notabilis; assembly: GCF_033297395.1. NCBI lineage: Eukaryota > Fungi > Ascomycota > Sordariomycetes > Sordariales > Chaetomiaceae > Canariomyces > Canariomyces notabilis. The sequence continues at coordinate 237,346 of NW_027041855.1, forward strand.
TTTATTTCCACCATCAAACCGCAAAACATGGCTTTTCGTTTCGTTTCCGAACAAAGGTGCATACAAGGACGGGTTCAGGTCAAGATTAGGGGAGGGGTGGGCTTATTTGATTTTGGCTTTGGTTCAAGCACCAATGGGTGCGGGCAGGCAAAGAGATGATACAGTGGCAGGCAACCAGCAAAACGCAAAACGCCCAAACCGAGTAATGACAGCGATATCTGCAACCACCAAGTTTCAGTGTAAAATGTTGAACTGATGCCTCAAACAATTGCGTAGCACATACGCGTCTGTCATTGCAAACAAGGCCGTCCATGTCTGAAGCGGAACAAAATGCCCAAGTTCTCTCTCTCCCCGCCACTCAAGGCAGGTTTAGCCTGAGTAATAGAGTCCCAGTGTTGCTGTTTCAGCAAGGGCTTTTGGTTTCAGGCAAGGGCATGGTAAGAGGAACTACCTTACGACAGACAGTCACACTACTACGCCCACGCTATGTCCGAAGATGCGAGGCAGTAATTGTAAGGCCATCAAAACACTGTTATGTATAAGGAAAAGGCGAGTTTGGGGTTTACGCCGAAGAGTAAAGTTCAAACAATGTCCGCAATCCACCTCCAGCAAGGCTTTTCGTCAAGAAAGGACAAGCCCCAGCCAAAGGCGTGCCCGGATACCAGGCTACTTGCAACAAGAATTTTGTTATCAGCACATCTTCGGCACAACCACAGTCACTGAAACCCCACCAAGGGAGGGAAAGACTGGATTGCAATTTGACATCCGTGCTGTTTGCATCAAGCCAAAGCCGTAACCAATATGACGACGACACTCAATAAAGGCGGCCAAGCGTCTGCTTATATTAGTTCAAGAGGTAGTTAGTATTAGGTAGGCGTCTGGCCGGCCTCGACCCAATCCTGCCCACCGCGGGGCGCCAACTTCAGACGACCCGTTCGCGACGCCGCCTGTCGCTCGACGTGGTATACATTACAGTTGTGCCAAGGGTATTCATTACGTGTAGTAGGCGAAGAAAACAAAAGCCCCGAGGATAACATCAGGTTTTCACAGCTCTTCGTGCGCCACAGGTGTCACTGTCGGCCTTGTGCTGCCACCAAGCGCCTGGTCGAGGCCATGGAAGAATTTGTCGAAGCGAGCGCCCATAAGCCAAGCCATTCCCATCTGTGCCGGGTTAGTAGAGAGATCTCCACCAAGGGTTCGGGGAAACTGCTTATCCCGACACGGGTGGACCGTACCATGAGCAATCCAATTAGGATAAAAGTTGATAGCGCTGAGAGCACCAGCAAGACTGACTCCGTGGTATCCATACCGGGTTCTTCATTAGGACGCATCCCCGCCGCGATTTTCTTGGGATCTTGACTTGGGAAGATGGACTCGATGAATTGCTCGATCTGTTTTACACCTGTCAGCATTCCGTGTTCTGGCTCTGATGAAGGAACAGACGACACATACTTTCCCGCATTGCGCGCTGATGGCCAGGTAATTTGGATCCCGCGGGTCGTTCTTGTGGTGTATCCTCCGCGCATATCTCCGGAAGACGTCGCAGACTACCCGCAGGTTCTGCGTGGATTCTGTCATGAGCTTGCAGGCATCGCCTTTGGAGATCTTGAGGTTCCGCTCGAAGAGGGCTGGGTTACGGAACACCAGTTCCAAGGTCGCGATTGCCATGCTCTGGGGGATGGCGACGAAGTTAAAGACGCTCTGGTCGCGGATGCCGGCCATGTAAAAGAGGCATTCCTCGGCATGCTTGAGAGCGTTCAACACCATATGAGAGCTGCACTGCAGCGCCTTCTCGCGGTTTTCGGGCGCGAACAGGTCGTCCCACTTGTCGACGTACTTGCTCCAGATCTCCCTGGGCCAGAACCGACGCTTGTCAAGCCAATCTTCGTGCACGTCGCGGATGATGTTGGTCTTTTGCAAGAACTGGCCCATGCTCTCCGTCAGGTCCATGCGAACCAGCAATTGCGGATTGGCGAGCTTGCTCTCGACGAAGAGGCGTGTCAAGCCTTCGCCCACGAGGCCCGCCACGTAGTGGCAGTACAGCTCGTAATCGTCAATCGTGTTGACACCGTTGATATTGTGTTCGGCATTCAGAACATAGTCGGCCATGCCGTTGCCCATCTTCACTGTGATCTCCTTGATGATGGCATAGTACGGTTTCTTGACCTTCTTCAGCTCGTAAATGACGTTGTCAAAGTGCACAAGAAGGTCTCGGTCCTTTTCGTTGGGCCCGTTCTTGTCGAATGTCCACCCGTCCTGCTCCATGTGCTCATGGAAATTTCGCAGCAGCGGCTCCTTCTCCTTGATGTCGATCGTCATGTCGTCTTCGATGGTGTCTAGCCCGCGTAGGACCAGATAGAAACAGGTTATCGGCATCAGGAGCTCGGGGTTGAGCTCCTGTATGACAGCCGCGAATGACCGCGAGGTCAACTCGAGGTAGTGAAAGCATGCTTTCTCGGTTGGCGTTTCCTTGGCCGGGTCGCGTCTGTGGACCGGCTCGTGCCATACCTTCCTGTACAGCACACATCATTAGGCCATGGTAAATAGTACTAGCAAATGGGAGACACTTACCATTGAATGATGGACCGGAGCTCATTCGGGTGGAAGAGATAATAGATTGCATTCTTAGCAAGCCCCATTGTGTTGGCTATTGATGGTCGTCAGGTTTCCAGGGTCGTTGCGGGCAAAGCTATGTAGTCGTCAATCGTCACAATGTAGTTGTGCAAGCACTCTGCAACTGTTTGCTGCAATGTGACCTTGGTTTCTGTGTAGGTAGTTGATGGGCTCCGGGCTGGGATGCTCTAGTTCCAGATCCGCGCCTGTTGACTGAACTTTGATGGGCTGCGATGCGGAAGGGGTCGACGCGCACAGGAGGCCGTCCCGGTTCCACAGGAGATTCGTGGGCACCATGTTGGCGGAAAATTTTAGGTCGATGCTGCGCTACGTGAGCCGTCCCTGGCCCAGGGACAGAACCTGGAGTTAGGCTATTCTCCAGGGGACGAATGGGGTGCATGTGACTCCACCCTACTCAAAATTGTGCGACTTCATTGGTCAATTGCTGTGCTGGCGGCTTGGCCTAGAGCTTCCCCCAGTTGTGTAACGCACATATCCGTACATTCTTACCCGTATCTAACAGACGGGACCAGAAATGTCAAGGCCTGCCCGGGTACAGTAAGTCATCTTCAGCTCATCTCTCTCTATTTGGCGGCATTGCCGGTCGAAGCTGCAAAACCAGCTCAAGTATTTGATGATGTCAAGCAGCGCCTTTCATACATGCCCATAAGGATAACCTAACACCCGATGATCACATGGATATGAGGGGCGGGCTGTCTCTGTGCTACAAACCCCGCCATCGTTCAAATCGTCAATGGAAGTGCGAGCTTTACGCATCTTATAGCACCAAATGCTCCGACTCCCCATTCTGGAATCACGGAGCTGAGCAGCGCCGTGGCATTTGGACTACCCTGGGCAACGACGCCAGTTCTCTGAGAGTGGCCTGCACGAGTTCCCATTCCCGTTAACTTCTGCTATTGGGCCTTTGTTCCGCCTACGATGCAACGCTGTGGGAGGAGGCACTCACGTCTCGAACGGCCAATGCAGCACTCGGCCTAGTCGACTTGAATGACTTATGATTTTAGCTCCCGGTCGTTGAAGGCGCTGTCGGCATGGACCTTCCATTCTCGCTAGGATTCCTTACCTGCTACTTCTTCCAACTCACGTCCATTCAACCTTCTCTCACTCAAGACCCACCAGACTCGGAGACCACTGTTGCGCAGCTGAAGTGACGGGGCGTGGTTCAAGCTCCTTTGGCAACCCCGCCGGCGACTACCCAAGCGATGGCTACAAGGATCACAAACGGAGCCGGAAGGAAGTGCTTCCTGATCTGGGGTGGCGATGGTTGGATCGCTGGACATCTCAAAGTGTTGCTGGAGAGCCAGGGCAAGGAGGTACATACGACGACCGCCCGGATGGAAAACCGCGACGCTGTTTTCGCGGAGCTTGACCGGGTCCAACCGACTCATGTGCTGAACGCGGCCGGCTGCACAGGGCGCCCCAACGTTGACTGGTGCGAGGACAACAAAGAGGCCACAATAAGATCCAACGTTATCGGCACGCTGAACTTGGCCGACTGCTGCTTCGTCAGGGGCATCCACTGTACCGTGTTTGCCACTGGCTGCATTTACCAGTACGACTCGGCCCATCCCTGGGGCGGGCCGGGCTTCTTCGAGACCGACGCGGCCAACTTTGCTGGCAGCTTCTATTCCATGACCAAGGCCCATGTTGAGGAGGTATTTCTACACTATCTAACTCTTACCCTAGGACCGACTATGCTGACCGGATTCCGTGGCGATGGCAAGTAGATCTTGAAGCACTACAACAACTGCTTGATTTTGCGATTGCGCATGCCCGTGTCGGATGACCTACACCCGCGCAGCTTCGTGACCAAGATCACAAAGTACGAGCACGTGGTAGATATACCAAACAGCAACACAATTCTCACGGATTTGCTTCCGGCATCAATCCTGCTGGCCGAGCACGGCGAGGTGGGCGTATACAACTTCGTCAACCCCGGCTCTATATCGCATAATGAAGTGCTTTCACTGTTTCGAGACATCGTGCGGCCATCCTTCACGTGGAAGAACTTCAGCATCGAGGAGCAGTCCAAGGTGATCAAGGCTGGGCGCAGCAACTGCAAGCTGGATACCACCAAGCTGGTGACCAAGCTAAAGGAATATGGGTATGAGGTTCCAGAAATCCATGAGGCGTATAGGAGGTGTTTTGATCGGATGAAAGCAGCTGGGGTCCGATAATACAGGTTCGCACGCCTCGCCTCAGCAAAGGTCACGTATGAATAAATCATTTTTGTAATCTAAGCTTTCGGGAAGCCAACACTCCGACTCATACATGACGAACTTTGCCATTGAAACACGAACATGGCGAAAAGAGCGTTTGACGAACATGTTTCCGGTCATCTGCGACACAAAATAATGGAAATCTCGTCAGCTGAAGATGCTGGAACTGATGTTTGACTGTGTGAAGATGTGAACCCGGGTTCCAGACATTCAACCATGCTGCCAGGAGTCGTTGGCTGTACGGGGGTAGAGTGCGTATCGTTACCTGTACAGTACGTACGCACTGTACGTACGTAATTCAGTTCGGGGCTTAGGCTGACGCAGTTGGTTGCATCCACTTCGACGGGATAGCGCGGGAGTGGATTTGTGTCTTAAACTTCTGAATACCTGATACAGTATCTGGACTTGACGGCCCAACTTCGTCGAGAAGCGCAGCCTAAGCCTTTGCCAGTTTTGGGTGGTTTTCTCTTTCGTTCATCCGAACATAGTCACTGATAATCAGTTTCAACATCTGCAACTGCCTGAGACCCACGACGTCGGCAGAGCCATCCGCGGCAATATAACGAAGCGCATCGCATCGCATCCGCTTGGCTCATCCAGTTGTCGCCATGGTGGTCGACACCGCGTACTACGACATCCTTGGTGTCAAACCGACGGCCACCGAGCTTGAGATCAAAAAGGCTTACCGGAAACTTGCCATCATCCATCATCCTGGTAAGCAGCGAGCAGCCCTCTTTTCGCCCGCTTCTCTCATGTTGCTGACCGCGCCTCCTCCATAAAAGACAAGAACCCCAACGATCCCTCGGCGCACACCAAGTTTCAGGAAATTGGCGAGGCCTACCAAGTATTGTCCAACGAAGACCTGCGGAAGGCCTACGACAAGTATGGAAAGGAATCGGCTCGCCCATCCGAGGGCTTCATCGACCCGGCCGAATTTTTTACGAGCATCTTTGGCGGGGAGGCCTTTATCGACTGGATCGGCGAGATTAGTTTGATGAAGGATCTAACGGCCACTATGGACATCGCCATGGCCGGCGTTGAGGAAGAGGAGGAGGGAGTAGCAGGTATTGCGGACAAGCCAGGGTCGCACTCGCACCACGACGGCGAGTTTCCTGGCACCGATGAGGCGATCAAGGAGAGCCTAAAGACCGCGGGGAGTAGCAGTTCTGCGCGGGCGTCAAGCGAAAAGAAGCCGGTTCCAGCAGTAGTAGTCGAGGACGAAAGGAAGGCATCGTCAGAAAATCCCGGCACCGCTTCAGCTCCCTACACAAAATCCCCGTCTCCTGGCCCTGGCTCCGGCGCGTCGACCCCCCGGAACGGGCGCACCACCCAGATTCCCATCCGGCCGGCGCTGATGGACAGGCCGTCGGACGAGGCGGCGCATGAGGAGGCAACGGTGGCCGGGTCGGAAGGGAAGCGGAAGGATAAGAAGTCCAAGTCGGGACTGACCAAGGAGCAGCGGGAGCAGCTGGCGGCGTACGAGAAGGAGCGGGCGCGGGTGCGGCAGGAGCGCGTCGACACGCTCGCCCGAAAGCTGCTCGACCGCATCTCCGTGTGGACCGAGACGGACAAGGGCAAGGACGTGACGGCGGCGTTCCAGGAAAAGACACGGCTCGAGGTGGAGGATCTCAAGATGGAGTCGTTTGGCATCGACATTTTGCACGCCATCGGCGCCACGTACGTGTCCAAGGGCACGACGCTGCTGCGCAGCCAAAAGTTCTTTGGCATGGGCGGTTTCCTGAGCAAGATGCGCGACAAGGGCACGCTGGTCAAGGACACGTGGAATACCATCAGCAGCGCCATCGACGCGCAGCAGACCATGGAGGAGATGGCCCGCCTCGACCAGCAGGGCGGCGAGGACTGGACCGAGGAGAAGAAGGCCGAGTACGAGCGCCGCGTGACGGGCAAGATCCTCACGGCCGCCTGGAGAGGCAGCAAGTTCGAGATCCAGAGCGTGCTGCGCGACGTGTGCGATGCCGTCCTCAACGACAAGAAGGTGCCGCTGGCCAAGCGGCTCGAGAGGGCCCAGGCGCTCATCCTCATCGGCGAAATTTGCTCAAACGTAAGCCATGAATTCCTTTCTCATACAGAAACCAAAACTAACCTGCATAATAGGCCAAGCGAAGCCCTGAGGAAGAGGGTGACTACATGGCGTTTGAGCAGCTTGTCGCCGAGGCAGCCATGAAGAAGGAAAAGGAAAAAGAGAAGGAGAAGGAGTCCAAGAAGAAGGGCAAGGACAAGAAGGAGAAGAACGGTGACGCGAGCAAGTACGGCGACAAATCCTGGTCCTCGGCGGCTACGGCCACGGCCAACGATGCGCCCAATGTGCCCAAGGGCTCGTCATAGGATACCCAGGTTCTGCTATCATCTTACATACTGCTGTAGGGTTGAACCTGTCCAGATTCAATGTGTGCCTGAGAAGCATTCTCCTGGCTTGGCGGTACGAGAAAGAAGGGGTGTAGGGATGGCTTGTCTGATAGAGGAGACTGTGCCTTTGATATTGTTGGGAACGGAGGGAACCGCACGCATGGATACACGCACAAGATGATGGACTGGGTCTTTTTGGCTCTGCTTGGCCTTCGCTGCCTTATACCTCCTCTCATTTCCTCACGCTAGGCGCCTGGTTGTCATTTTGGAACCCTTGCGCGCAGCGACAGACCGGCACACTTGGCATTTGTTCTTTTTGAGGCATTCGGTTATAGAATATAGCCCTTTATAATCTCTTGCATGCGGAATAGACTGGTCAAAGTAGGACGAATCATAATCGATGACTGAGGTTGGTTGTAGAAGCATCGAGTTTGATGATAGAATGTCAGGCAGAGAGCCCGCAGGCTTTCCCTCTGAGGGAATCGTCCTGTGTTGAACGATGGTCTGTCTAGGTCTCCTTCTTATCTTGACCATCATTAGGTAGGTAGAATCGTAATGTACTACTGACACAGGTATGCAGTTGCGGGGGTATCAGAGCTTGCTGGTATTGTAATAGAAAGAAAGCTGATATGCAAGAGTAACCCAAGGGGAAAACACCAGGAATGAAAGGCTTCTATGCTGTCCCCTCCCTGTCTGCTGTTTGCAGTCCTTTCTCTCTGCTTGTTTGGGGTATCTAAATACTGAAAACAATGTCCTGACAAAGGAAAACATCAAAATGGGCCGGTGATGGCTCTGGTTTATAACCCGAGAATGAAGGAAGGAGCAAGCCCGATGCCTTTTTTGGGCAGCAGAGATAAGATGCGTAAAGATCTTTTTCGGGCGAGCACTTTGCGATCTCTCTCGCACAAGAATATACCACGCAGTACACCGACCGAATCCAACCCGGGCCTATCCCAATGCGACTAGAACGACTAGAACGACCAAAGAAAATATGCCGTAAAATATTTGATGCCATGAGTGGTGAATTTGACGCACAGCCGCGCGCCTGTGTGTCGTTTTCTCCTGCTTACCCGCCATCGGCAGGTAGTTCGATTCCGCTGTCCCTATCCTGGGGATCTTTGCCCCATGGTCGAACGTCTGGCTCGGCCAAGAGCTCCATCCCAAGAAGCTGAGGGTCTGGCTGGGCAAGCGCATCCTGTTCGTAGTCGCCCTCCTCATCGCCAGCCGCGTCGGGATCGGCATCGGCGTCGTCGGCGAGCGCGGCAGCCTCTGCCTCCCGGCGCTCAATCTCCTCGGGAGGTAGAACCCTACCACCGAGCTCTACATCGCTCACGCGGACCTGGTAGGCGAGGGCGCGTTTGCCTTCCTTGATCAACTCCTCGGTCCACCCCAGACACCGTTTGAGGCTCTGGTTAATCTTTTGGCTGTCGATAAGCAGCTGCTGGTGTTTGAGCAGATCCAGCTGAAGCCGCCGCTCATCTCTCCGCCGATGCCGCGAGTCGCGCATCGCGATCGAGCCTGGATTTGATTCATCCCCTGAGACCTCGGAGCCGGACACGTCATCGTCCTCCTCTTCTTCCAGTTCTTCCAGCTCGGCGTCTTCGGCCTCGATCTCGCTCTGCTCCTCACTCAGGTCGTCCAACCCCATACCTGCCCTTGCCAAAGCACCCCCGTCGACGGTGGAGTCGGATGGGACCCGGTTGCCTACAGAAAAGGAGCCAATGCTCAGCCGGCCCGACCGGGACAGGCGCTTATAGCGCCGCAACTCAGCAGTCTGCTTTCTCAGCTGCCTCTCCAGTGTGCGGTTGATGGCCTCGAGGCTGGCGTTCGTAATTTCCAGGTCCTGGACCTTGCGCTCCCGTCGCGCACTGACAACCAGGTCGGTCAGTTGGCTCTCCTGCGGCGTCTTGTTGGAGCTATTCAACGACTCAGATTTGGTCTCGTCAGTCTCGGTAAAGTCCTCGGCGGCCTGAAGTAGAGATGCAAATCCGGAGCTAGCAGCAGGTTCGCTCGACGCGGGGTAGGAAGACACAGATGGAGATGTGCTTCCGGACGACGGGGCAGAGCTGTGGGAGGACAGGCGCTTCGCGACAATGAGCGGAGCGTCCGCAATTCCAGGACTCTTGGGCTGCGCATGCGACTTGCTGGGCCGGCGGTGTATCTCGGCGCTCAGTCTCGCCTGGCATGGTTGAGTGCCGCTCTGGTTATTCGTCACCGAGACCGGCGATCTAGGTGATGCGATAATAGGGGCGCTGGGGCTCTTGGGCCCTCCGGAAGCTAGATGCTTGATGGGTGACGGAGCCCTCTGCGGGTTTCCCTGCCTGCCTGCTGGCACCCGGGACACTGCTGAAGTGACTGATCCCGACGCTCGCTTCGAGGATGGACCTATCTTTGCCGGTGGTTGTAACTCAGGGATCCCATTGGCATAGACGAACTTGCTCATTATGTTGTCCTGGTTAGAAGAGGTAGAAGATGGAGATGGCAAGGACGGCGCCGAGGACCCAGGAGTAGGTACATCCTGCCGTTCCGGCAGGGTATTCCCATTTGCATAAAAGAATGTTGCCGGTCTCTGCTGCTGTGTCGCAACCTGTCTCGTTTGCGCAACCGGCTGTGATTGTTTCTGTGCTTCGGAAGCGTAGAAGAACTTGGACTCTCGGTCCGCCCTTCCCCCACTCCCGGCGTCAGAGGCGGGACTGAAGGTCACCATAGGCCTTTTGACTGTGTCGTCTGGGCCAAATGGCGTGGTCTCTCCGTGATCGTGGCGATCCGGATTGGGCGTGCCGGTCGGGGTGCTGTTAGCACTGTCGACGCGGTTTTGTCTGGAGCCGGAACGAGGGGTGATGTTGCTGCTGAGAAAGGCGGGCACCGACGAGGCCAACTCGTCCTTGTCGCGGGAGGCAGTGCCATTGACGGTCAGTGACGATTCGTGGTTGGGGCGTCGGGCGAGCGGTGTTGTTGCGAGGACGGCATGGTAGCCTGTTTGCGGGCGGGCCGCGATCTTGGGTGTCAGGGGCGGTTTGTTTACGGCTTTTGCAAGGGTGGGCTGCCGTTGGCCGGTGGCGGATGCCCGCTCATACGACGGCATTCCGATTGCCGTCGACGGGTATGATTTCGTTTCGGGTCCTAGTTTCACAGCCCAAATCGCCGGCGAGGCATTTTGGTCGCGCAATTGGAGCGGCTGCCGGGACCGTGTCGTGGTGATTGCGGCGGCAGCAGGAGCAGTAGTTGGGACAGTTGATGGGGGCAAAACAGATTCCGTTGTTGTGATGGTTGCCGCTCTTGCACCCGAAATGGTCCTGCTTGTAGTTAAAATTCCCGCAGACGGCTTTTTCTCGAGTGAAGTCGACTGTAGCAGTGAGCCATTCGATATTCGCGAAGATTGCGTGGCAACGCGGAGCTTTTTCTCAAAGCTGCGTTCTTGGAAGCAGTCACCGGAGGTGAAAGTATGTGGCATTGTGACGGGCAAATCAATCAGACGGGAGGCGCGAATCGGGATGGAAGCTGATTTCCCGTTTTGGCCCGCTGTGAGTGGCCTGCAATAACAACAGTGGATTTTTGCATCCACATAACCTGCCGAGCTGCCCAGAAGACCGCACTCGGGTTCCTCGACTCCTTTAAAACCTTGAGAGACTTTGAGAGAGCTGGAGCAGGCGGATGTAGGGTTGGTTCAGTCACTCAGTGATGACTAGATGCCAATGATCCAAACTCCACTAACTCCCAACTCCGATATCATCGTTCCCCTGAGAGCCATTCATCCCGATTATTTTGTTTACCTTTATGCATTGAGCTGCAGACCCTGACCCCGCCATTGTTTTAGTGTAACATTTGGCTAGTGCAGACTGACCGCTCCCGCTCCCAAACCCCCCTGCTTCCGAAACAGGACTGCCCCACCATCTATCGATACGATCTTCGCTTGGAAATCCGCTGGACCAACCGCCTGGGACTTGAACACGCCGCCGTCATTCCCCTGCATACAGCTCGCCTCTGAATAATCGATGATATAGATCTTTTTAGTCGACCTTTAATGCCCCTTTGAGCGGTCCAGCTTCCGACCAAATCGCTGTATACTGTATACATATACAGTATACGGGACGCATCGGGCCGGATCCCATCATCCATGCCAGAATCCACTTCAACAATTAACATACGACTGTAAGCAGGGCGCGCCTGAGGATGGCGCTACTAGGTCTCTCGCTCATCGTCGCATCTGTCATCCTATTCTGCATGCGGAGACCAGCCTGGCTTCCCTCTATATTCAGGGCATCCCCGCCTGCCCGACTCGCGTCATCGGCCGAGGAGACAAGACGGGATGAAGGGAACACGGAGCATGACCTTGCCGATCGAGGGGATGGAATAGACGCCGAGACGGTCAGCTATGGGTCCGAACGCCCTACCGATGAAATCCCACTGGCTATCCAAAAGCCGACGGCTGACCAAACCGCGCTGCCGCCGACGCTGGTGCTTCAGCAAGAAGAGCCTGAAGTCGATGCCAGCGACCACAACACTCTTGGCGACTCGCCAAGCGCAAATTCAGCCTGCGACGGCCAGGCCACGCCCAAGGCCTCGGCATCGGCAGTGACCAACGCCAAACCAGTCCCGGCGCTACAACTGGACCCATTATCATCATCAGAGCCGCCAATAATCCCTTCACTCAACCCTGTCCCCGCCCTCGCCGAACCCTCGCCTTCAGCTTCAACACTTATGCCGCCCCCTCCACCACCACCTCCTCGCCGCCCACCAACCCTCCGTCCCACCCCCAACAACAACACCAACACCACCAACAACTTGCCCATCCCCACCCGAGGACCGGGCTGTTCAACCCTCGCCCCGCCACCAAGCCACTCGTCGAAACCGACCAAGCCCAGCCGGCAGGTCGTCCTCTCACCAGGCCACTCGCCGCTAGACTGGGCGCGGCTTACGGCATCTCCCGCCGCGGCCGATTCGCTGCGGGGTTTGCCGGCGGGGACACCCTATCTGCGGGTGACGCCGTCGATGCTGAAGCGGCAGACGGGACGGAAAGGCAAGGACGCGTGGACCGTCCTTGGGGGCCGTGTCTACAATATCACGCCTTACCTCCCCTTCCATCCGGGCGGCGAGCCTGAGCTGCTTCGTGGCGCGGGCAGGGATGGGACGAGGCTTTTTGGTGAGGTGCATCCGTGGGTTAATTATGAGGGGATGCTGGCTGCGTGTTTGGTTGGGATCTATGTCAGTGAGGAGGAGGGAGGGGAGGGGGGTAAGGGGGATATGGAGGCTATGGATTAGCATTGAGGTGGGAAGCTTCGTTCGCTGTGGGGATGGTTTGGATTGGGGAGAGCATTGAATTCGCTTGGGTGAAGGGAGAGCTGGGTGAGGTTCCAAGTGGCGCATGCCTGTTCGACGTATGTACGTTAGAATTGTAGAGGCGATACCCCCGTGGCGGATTCCAAGGATTGATCTAGTGTCATACATACAGTTATATACTTGGTCGCATCTCTGTTCAGCATAGCAAATTTCGAGTCATATAACGTTACTGAGCAATGCCCGCTCGCTTCGCAAAGCCACTCCCAAGGTTCGTCTGACATGCACCTGCCTATCTTCGCCTTCCGAACCTAAACTTGAGCTCATCATCGCTGTCCTCACTCTCATCATCTGAAGGCGCCGCCATGAACCCCTTTCGCGGCCTCTTGGCTGCTCTCTCCACGGTCGCCGCCGCCGCCGGGGCGGAGCGTTTGCCGCTGGCCCTGGTCGACACCTGGCTCTGCGTTTGGGTCTGAGTCTGCGACTGACCGCGGCGTGCGTTCGCCATCTCGGCATTCTTCGCTGCCCGGCTCCGCGACGGTTCCGAGTCGGGAATCACCGAGTCTTCCTGCACCGTGCCGACCTCGCTGCGTCCCTCGTCCTCGTCACTGCTGTCAACGACCAAAACAGTCCTTCTCAGAGCCGCCGGCTTCTGCTTGCCCTTGTCCTTGGCGGTCCCGCCGTCAGACAACCCGCCTTGCGATGGTTCTCGTTCCCGCTGCTGGCTCTGTGATTCGCCGCGCTGGCTGTCCTTTTTGCGGCGACTACTCCCTTCGTCCTCGAGCCAATAGTCGTCGCCGATGCCATACTCCTTCGGCTTGACCTCCTCCAGCCCGATAATGATGCGCGCCGCCGGACGGGCTGGCCCCTCACCGTGCTTGCGGAACCGCTTGAAGTTTTTGCGGCCGTTCCACCGCGGGTCCCAGCGCCCGTCGGCAATGTCCTGCTCACGGGTCCGGCTGGTACCACCCCGTTCCTCAGGGAGATGAACCTCGCACTCCTCGACAATGTGCAACGCTCGGATTGCGGCGTAGTCAATCCCGTCTTCGGTTGCCTGAAGTTCCAAGCGCTCGGCCGCTGCTTTGGCCTCGGCCTCTTCCCGGCGTTGGCGTGCGAGCTCGAGAATATCCTCGCCCTCCTTCGCCTTCTTTGCCTTTCCTTTCGCGGCTTGGCCCTTCTTTCGCTTTCCCTGCGGAGATTCCGTGGCCATTTCCTCGTCCTCCTCGGGTTGTGGCTCAGGTTCAGGCGCAGGAGGCGGCGGCTCGGGAGTCTCCCCGGATTCGATGCGTCGGCGTTTAGCGGCTGCTGCTCTCGGCGCGATCTCTTCCATCAACGCCGAGTTGTCATATTCGGGCAGCGGCGAGAGCGCGCGTTTGTGCTGTGACCGCTGAGACGGACGCGGGGCAGGGACTTCTTCGTCCGCGGCCAGGTTCGGTTCCTGGTACTGGGAGACAAACAAGCTGTCTTGCGATGCTGCAGCTACCTGAGGCGGCTCAGACGCTTCTATCGGCGGGGTCTGCTCCATAAATTCTGTATCGTCGAAATCAAAGCCTCTGAAGCGGGTGCGTCCGGCCCTCCGACCTCGTGGCCTAGGCGGTGCCGGGGCGGACTCTTGTTCCTTGGTCGGTTCTTGAGGCGTTTCTGACTCGGCCGGAGGCTGGTCGACTTCCATTCGGTCTCCTTGGTCATGCGCGTGTTGTACTACCGGTTCCGCCTCCGGCTCCGCGGCTGGCTCCGTGGCCGTTTCAAGTGGACGGCGAAGCATGGAAGCGTCACAGGCGAGGATAGCCTCGAGGAACTCTCGCTGGTCAATTGGCCTGTGATCAAGGCGCTGGGCGAACGCAGTCAAGAATTGAGCAAACCAATCCTGATTCTCGTCCTTTGGCGTGTATCGCACAACAACCACCCCTTTGCCCTCGCTGCCGTCCTCAAACGATCCCAACCCCTTTTCGCCCGCGAGGCCCTTGACAAAGCGAACAAATTCGTCGACGTCTGTAACCCCCGGAGTAACCTCCATGAGCTGGGCTTTGCCTTTCCCAGTTGTGATGGCGGGGAGAAGGTTCTCATATTGTTTTCTTTCGTAAAAGACAAAAGTGTAGCCGTCAAAAACCTCTCGTCGCCGCTCATCCGGAGCGTAGGCTTCTGGTGGCCGGTCTATCGGCTCCTCACCTCGGGGTGGCAGATGCTCGGTAGGATTCGGCCAAGCAGCTTCGAAGTCCTGCTCCAAAGCGCTGCTTGTACCCTCCTCGGCATCAGCTGGCACGGTAGCCGCGTCCACAATAGCATTAATGAAGCTATCGGTCACGATGTATCTTCCATTTATAAGTGCCTGAAGCCCTTTGGAAGTATTCCGTTTCTTGGAGACAACATGGGTAGTACTGGCCTCGTATTCGGCCGAGTACTTGATGTCGAGCTGCTCCAGACTGTCCCGAAGCCTCGCCCAAGGGTCTGCGCGAAGCTCTTTGTTGGTAAACGAAAAGCTTAGAACCACCTGGTGCCAGCGAATCCTACCGCGTCCCCGACGCACATCAGCAACTCTGAAGGTCAGGTTCGCGAGTTCGAGCCGGAGCTTCACGTACCGGACCATTTTAGGGCACAAACCCAGCTTGATTTCATTCACATCGTCTGTGAGTGTCTTTTTCTGGCCGCGGATCTGGACGCCATTGACAACAGTCCCCTTCTTGGAGTTGAGGTCTTCGATCGTGATGGTAGAGCGTGTGCGGATGTTACGCTGCGGCTAGTCAGCACTCAATCATAGCAATATGGACGGCTGAGATGGTCAGAGGGCGTTATCCGGGCTAACATACACCGCCGCCCTCGGGAACACTGTCAACCTGAATCGTCATGTGCTTCCTAGAGATCGTTTTGTCTGATATGGCAAGTTGACCAGCTAGAGATGGACATTCAAATTAGCAAGGTGACAGGGCGATGTTTGATGATGAGCAGGGCCTGACTTGCGTTCTGCGGCAGTGCGACCAAAGAGATATAGCTTTCCCGGCCGCAACCACAGCTTTCTCCCTATCCATTCTTTAAATCAACTACCATTCTTGTCCCTTCCTTTCCGGTGCTAATATGGGGACGAAGGCAGTGTCAGTATACACACCCTCAAAAATATCACTTTCGAGCAGCCACATTATTCCTGCTTAGGTCGCAGTGGCTAGAGAATAACGTATTCTGATCATCAAATGTGTCGGGTTATTGGGCTGCGCGGGGATGAGCTCAACAATATGATGCGGTGCCGGAAGTTGGAGTTTGTGGATTGATAAGTGACCCGGTGAATTCAGGCAACCGCAGCTTCTCTTGGAAATTCAACTGACGCCCGACACGTCACTTACGCGACAGCACGTGATCTGAGCCAGTCATTTACCTTCTCTTTCCCTTTTCCATAGGTACGTTATTTTCCGTCATCAATGCAACACCTGCTTCCAGCAGCAATGTACGTACACGGAAGCTTTGGCTCGTCTTGCGACTGGCGAAGATTTGAGCTACAACATGGACTAAATCGGAGCGAAGCGGTAACCGCGCGTCCCACACAGTTGAGAAATGCCGTTTCCTTTCCACCGGCTCACAGCGTCGTTACTTACTATCGGACCAGACAGTGAGATTTGCATTGGCCATGATGACCAGGGCAGCACCAGAGATTGTAGCTGATGCGGTCCCGGCAGCTAGCTGCTTGCAGCTGCTCTGAAGGTTATCGATCTTGAGCGTTTGCTCACGCCCAGCCCGATTCAAGAGGGCCAATTCACTTTCTCATCCCAGTTCTTTCTATCCAAATGTGACGGTTCAGCTACAGATTCAGATACGGTTGATTTTTACCGCCGTCCAGGGAGCAGCCTCGGGTTCATAAGGGACAGCTCAGTCAGATGCTGTTGCCACGCCTTGACAGGATCCTCCTTCGTCTTGGTCAAGGCAGCACCATTGTTCTCCTTGACACCGTAGAGATACGGCTTTTCATCGGCATAGCATGCCGTCTCGGGCTCATCCGGCAGAGTGCCGTTGAGAATGTACGCCTTCGCCAACGACTCAGTGCAGCTTGAGGTATCCCTCGAAGAATGGCCGTACCCATGGTGAGCAATCAACCGCGCGTTTGCGCCCATTTCTTGCAGCAGCCGCCTTCCATTCCGGAGCGGAGTTGCCGGGTCGTACGTCTCGGCGATGAGCAGCACCGGGTGCTTGAGCGTCTTGTTGAGGTCACCGCGGTACACGCCGACGGGGTCCGGCCAATACGTCAGGAAATGGCGGCAGGGAAGGACATTGTAGAAACGGCTGTTGCCTGCAATCCAAGATTTCGAGGTCATGTTCACCCAGAGTGACAGCCACCAGTCCAAGTCGTCAGGCCCAGGAGCATCATAGGAATCCGCGCAAATAACAAGGGTACCCAGCTCCAAGTCTGAGGCGGGCATAGGATCCGGTGAGCATGGGAGGGCCGGGTCATATTGCCAAGAACGTTCCAAAGTGGATGCTGCAAGGGTCGAGTTCCCCGCCTCGAGCTCATATAGCGTTTGTGCCAGCGTAGGCCAACTTCTCGGGTTGTACATTGCACCATAGAAAGCGTCAACGAGGGGCGAGTACATTACCAAAGTTGGACCCCTGGCCTCCAGGTATCCAGGGGCAGGGCGGGCGGCGAGGGATTTCATCAAAGCGTCCATGCGTGTCTCGAGATCCGAGAGGGTAACCGGCTTCCCGTCCCTTGGCCTTGCAAGCGCGCAGTGATCGGGGCCAGCATTGATACACTCGCCCAAGAACCCGTCACGCCAGGCATCTGTGGCATTGTCCAGTGCAGTCCAACCAAACCCGCCACGGAGGCGATGGTCGCGCACATATTCGGTACCGTCGAGGATCAGCCGACCCACGCTGCCCGGGAACATGGCAGCATATGTTTGCCCAATGCCCGTGCCATAGCTGACGAGGTAGCCCGTCAGCTCGTCCTCACCAAGCGCTATCCGGATCTGCTCCAGGTCCCGAGCAACAAGCCCCGTGCCGACGAAGCGGCCAAGATCGCCGTGCCGCTCCCAGCAGGCGCGCATCACTGCAGCGTTCATAGCATCCGCGATTTCCAGCTGGCGCCTGGGCGAGTCCGAGACGGCATAGTGCAGCGAGCTGAGAAGATTCCAGTGATCGCGTTCCGCGTCGTACGGGAAACACTCGACAGCCGGAAGCGAGGCATTCACGCCTCGCGGGTCCCAGCCCAGGACGTCAAACTTGCCGTCACTAAACCGCTCGCTGACGTTTTGCGCCACGCGCCATGCGTAGCCCGTCCCGCTGCCTCCTGGGCCACCCGGCTCAATGACGATGGTCCGCTCGCTCTTCCTGCCGGCCGAGGAGGAGTCGTTGACCACGTCAACACGTGCCAAACCGGAGATCTGAAACTTGGTCACGGCGAGGCGCGCGATGCGGCTATCGGACTTGTTTGTATAATCCAAGTGAACGTCCAGGTAGCCGCATAGGTAGATGCCACGTCCAGCGTACACATCATCGCCGGTAGTGGCGTTGTTCCTTGATGTGCCCCAACTCCAGTGATCGGGATTAGGATCGAACCGGGCAGCCCAGGTCCGATCAGGGTGACTGTCGTCTAACGGCGGCGAGACTGTTGACCGAGTGCAGGGCAGAAAGCGGAAGGGGTCGTCAGGTAAAGGAAACTGACCATATGGTGAGATTTGGGTCTCCCTGGAACCGGAGTCGCATGCGAAATTCAAGCTGTGCTTTAACGGGGGGAACTTGGCGATAAGCAGCAGGCCAACAATGAATGCCCCCGTGCTAATCCAGCGACGCCAAACCCCCGGCGGCGGTTGCCCTTGCGGAGCTGTCGTCAACACCGGCGCTATCCCCATGGTCGCCGTTGTCTTGTCAGAGATGCGCCGTGTCTTGGCCGTGGTGTGGGGTAAGGGGTGCATGGGAATTCGGGACAGTTCGATACGTGCATAAGCTTCAGTTCTTGGCAGCACGTCGAACCGCCAATTGCAATCATGCAATGTGCCTACGTGTAGTTGCATGAAGGGTTCATCATCAAGGCTGCATACATACAATCTCTCAATACCCATCTACACCTTCAACATCATGCCCCCCAGTAATCATAACATATATCATACCTAGCCATGCTCTGTACTTGTACCGTTTCTACCGGGGCACAAACCAGCACAACGTCCACCTCTCTAACCGATCCCTCAACCGTCCTTATGAAGAAATGGAAAAGTTTCGAGACAATCCTGTGCCGAACCTTAGAGATCAGGTAAGCCCCAGTCAAGAGGCCGAACGATTGCCAGTAGCTATAGTCCAACGGGTTCAGCAAGTGGTATCTGGCTATAATCGCTTGCTACCTGGATAGGTAGCGCCGTAATCAAGAAGAAGCTGGACGACTGCCGTATGATCGTTCCATTTGCTCTTGGTGGCTAAAGCAAGTGGTGTCTGGCCGTCACAACCCGTTGCCTCGACTGCAGCACCCCGATCAAGAAGGAATTGAACGATTGCCTCGCGGCCATATTCGGCAGCTAGTGCAAGTGGTGTCCGGCCGTCACAGTCCTTTGCATCGATTGCGGCACCGCGATCAAGAAGGAGTTGGACAACTGCTTTATAGCCATTCCTGGCGGCTAAAGCAAGTGGTGTCTTGCCACTAGGGTCCTTTGCCTCAATTGCAGCGCCCCGATCAAGAAGTAACTGGACGAAATCCTCCTTGGCGTTTTGAGCGGCTAGGATAAGTGGTGTCTTGCCATTACAATTTGCGTCGATTATAGCACCACGATCAAGAAGCAGCGGAACAAGTGCTTTCTGACGATGAACAACAGCCAGCGCAAGTGGCGTGAAGCCAAATTCATCCTTTGGCTCGATTGTAGCGCCCCGATCTAGAAGAAGCTGGACAACTGCCTCATAGCCACGTTCGACAGCTATAGCAAGTGGCGTCATGCCACCACGGTCCTTTGGGTCGATTGTAGCGCCGTGGTCGAGAAGCAGCCGAAGAACTGCCTCTTGACCATAGCTAGCAGCAACCGCTAGTGGTGTCCAGCCATAGAACTCCTTTGCCTCGATTGCAGCGCCCCGATCTAGAAGAAGCTGGACGAGTGTCTTGTGACCGTTTTTGGCGGCTAAAGCAAGTGGTGTCCGGCCATTGTCGGTACTGACTCTACCGCTCGCCTCGATTGCAGCGCCCCGGTCAAGAAGAAGCCGAACGATGGACTCGTGACCTTTGACGACGGCTAGAAGAAGTGGCGTCCGACTAACAGGGTCCTCCAGGTCGTTTGGATAGCCATGGTCAAGCAGAGATCTAACGGCTGCCTCGTTGCCAAGATCCACGGCGATGTGAAGCAGGGTTGTGGTCCACCCGGTCATCATATTCTGCGGGTCAAGGTCCACTGCAGAGCTTCCCAGGGCGAAGCCCATCAGGACCGGATCGTCGATTTTTTTCAAGTAGCCGAAAACGCCTGTCTTTCGTGAAAACCAGAATTCGCGGCTGAATGAACTAAGTGTATCTTTCCCGGTTGACTCCCAATCTTTGGCACGCGCACAGTCCTCCCCATGAAGCCGCTCTTGGACTTCTAACATCGCTGTGACTGCTTCGCGACTCCCGCACGCCAATGCCGCAAATATTGGCGGTCCGTACCGCTGATCCTCAAAGACAAAGCAATCGCAGTTGTTCGGGTTGATTCGGATTAGAGCGGGTAGATTGTATTCTGCGAGGATGTAGAGAAGACTTGGTGTTGAGTAGTGCCGGCGATTTTCGTACGGAGCGAAAATGTTGCCCAAAGTTATCAGTTTTGCGAGCAAGGTAAGCTCACGAAGGAACTTGACCTGGCTGATTCCGCCGGCCTGTGCCGTATCAGCATGCCACAGTATGTTTTCCACGGCATACTGGAGGAAGGGAAAGTGCTTCGCCGTCTTGTGACGGAGCTCTTTGCTTTTCGTAGAAGATGTCTTGGGCAGAACGTCAGGAATGCCGAGATTCGCAGTGTCGATGTCAATTTCCGTAATGTAAGCGAGACAGCACTGCCTCAGACGATCGTGGGTTTGGCCCACAAATGTCGGCCCAAGATCTGTCCAAACAGCACTCAATCCTTTCTCCTTTATGAGGAAGTCTCTGACCGACTCGTGAATGAATTGGACCGTCGGTTTCTTGGACTTTATTACTTCGGCTAAGCCCTTCGATGAGTTCAGGATGAACTTCTCCATCTGATCTAGCCCGGGCTGACTCGAAATATATGCCGGTAGATCTGTAGGCTCGATGCCTGAGATAATGGCGAAGTAGAGTTCAGCTGGCCTGAGGGGTCTTCGTGCAAAGAGCAACCACTGGAGGGAGAGAATGAGCCTGTCTTTCTTGCGTGCATCCCGGGTCAAAATGTCGCGGAACAGCTCATGTAGGTCGCTAGGAATCTCGTCAAGCTTCCGTTGTACTTGTCGTTGGCGCAGTTGACTTGCTGCAAATTCACCGTCGTCATATTCTTTGTTAAGAATACCAATGACGAGAACCACCCACATGAAAACCCCAGCAGATTTCTTTTGCAAAGTCTCCCGTATCCCAAGAGAAGCTGTGTCCCCAGTGCGCAGCTCAGGGTGTAGCTCACTGTCGATATAGTCGGTAATGTCTTGATCGTGCCCCTCCTGGCCTTCCAAAACGAAGTCGATTCCATGTGAGATTGTGATGTGAGGGTAGTGCCGACTGGAAAAAAAGACGCGGAACCTGACTCCGAGGGGGACGGTAAGATCACCGAGACGCTGAAAGAAGGCCACCATATCTCGCACTTCAGCTTGGTCACACTCATCCAGAGCGTCAATGAAACACACCACCGCGAGCTCGCCAAGTGAATGAATAGCCTCTCGGAACAGATCCTTCAGAGTTTCAATGCTCCAGACGTAAGTACTGCTAGAATTCCAGTCTGTGAATCCTAGTGTCTCGAAGACATCTTGAAGCCGGGGTACCCGTTCAAGAAGTTGCAACAGCAGGGATCGGTACATGCCAGCCGTGGACTTTTCCATGTCGGCCCCTCTTGCGTTGAAGAAAAAGGAAATGACGAGAGTATCCTTCATAGACTTTCGAGCGTTTGTGAGGGCGAACTTCATCAAGGTAGATTTCCCCGTACCAGGCTTTCCCTTCAACCACAGAAACCCATAGTGGTCAGAGAGCTTGCCTGGGTCAAGCCAGTCAACATATTCCGCCTTCTTGAGGAGCCATTTGCAGGTCTTTTCGTGCGCAGACCTGACGGACATCATACGGGCGTCGACTTGCTCGAATCTGAGTGAGTCGAGTAAGAGCCTTCTGTTTTCTTCGTTGAGAACCCGCGCCAGGGGAGCCGTTTCTGGTGTCCGGTGTCTGGACTGCATTAAACCTGTGATGTGCCTCAGAGCCGCGTCTACCTTCTTAAACTCGGGGTCGTCAAACCCCGCAAAACGGCACATATCCATGTGGTCCCTCTGGATGTGTTGTTTCGTCTCAATCTCGGGGAGGTTGAGGCAGGATGACGTATCATCGACAACCTTGAGTCACGATTAGCAAGAGGAAATAGGGTTGGGTTTAAACACGCACCTTTTCGCCGCCCAGGAATCTGACGCCAATCGCCTCTTGAAAGGAGTAAATGGTCCAATTCTGCTTGTTAACAACTGGGCCAAACTCATCTCTCAGCTCTTTCAGACGCTCCCCGGACGGCAGAAGTGTAGCGACGACCTGTTCGTTGACAGAAAACCCGGCAGCCTTGAGAAGCTTCTCGGCAACGCGGTGCGGTAACCCTCCAGGTTTGGCGCCGCCGTGAGGTGTGCCAAAGAAGATGACACCCACTGTGGAATCGAAGATGGACCGAAACCGGAACTGTCGGCCAGATAGGAAGCTGGCCGATCGTCGTAGCGCTTCTTTGACAAGTATGCCACCCAGGCTATGGGCAACAAACAGAAGGGGTCTCGCTTCCTGCGACCGGCGGCTGGCATCAAGCTCTACCAAGAAGTCCCACGCCATCTCATAGACGCTGCTTTTGTTCCCAAGAGGACCAAAAGCATGTGTCACTCGGGTATCATAGCCGTATGTCAAGACTCGCGCACCTGGGAGAACGGTTGGGACGAGGTCCCTTGGCCAGTATACAGATGTATACGCTGGTTCACGAGCATCGTTGGGCCCACTTCGAGATATCAAGAAACGGCTCAACTTCCGTACCTTGACCGGGCGCTCCGTGGTGTCTTGGCCCCTCTCGGCATCCGGGCACTGATGACATGACCGTGGATCGCCTTTCCGGTGAGTCCATGTCCGCTCTGGATGGCCAGTGAACCCATGGACGAAGACAACGCTATGATACGCTTAGTATCGGGCGTAGAAGGTAAACCGGGGCCAAATGGTCCTTCACATACTCAATCGAAGGTTCATCGGGCTCAAACAGCACAGTCAAGCCATTTGCAGGCACTGGCTCATGACGGTAGAAGCAACCCATTTCGGATATCGCCCTGGCCAAGATGTCTGCCACGCTCTTCGAAATTCCTCCGAGTCAGCAACTGGGATTGACACCACAAATGGATTTTGAAGTGTTTCTGTGAGATGTCTCTGCGACGCTGGACAGCGTTTGGAATTGGGTCCTGTCGACGAGGTCGAGAACTCTGTGCGCGAATGAGTTCCGCCCAGTCACTCACAGTCTCGGTCAGCCCGAGTCAAGCCACTGCAGAGTGGCACAGCCACCGCCACGGCAGTCTGCCATTCTTGCGGTCGAAGCACACTGGCAGTAGTAACACAAATTGTCGGTAGTGCAGAACAGTTAGGAAATGCCAAATGTCTTCGAAGTCGACGTGGGCGGATGCACTTGTCTCAGGTAATAGTAGGTAGTGCTTGCACATAGTGGGTGCCTCCAGTTTCAGAACACCACCAGGCGCTGTGGTTCCTGGACCAGGACATTGCGGGTTGAAAAGCAGTGAGACTTGAGATGTGGACGGTGGTATTCCATTGGGTGGTTTCAAGGTGGCTTCCATAAAGGTTCACAAGTTCTGTAACTATGATGTACAAGTACACGTGTAGAGGCGCCCTCCAAAAGAAGCCGTTAGGTACTGCAAATTGAGGCTAGAGGAGTTTCTTAACAAGCGACCGAAGCGAGTTCGAACAGCTCGGTTGTCTAGATACAACAGGTGACGGCGAGCCTGTCGATGGAATTGGGATGAAAGTGAGACGGAGGTGTGCATGCGGAAACTGGAGGTCCTTTTTTTTTCGGGGTGTCAGAGATAGACCGAAAATTTGGAGGCGCACGGGCCAAGGGGTCTAATTCCTTTCTTGCGATCCAGGGCTCCGGTCCGGGCTCTTGGTTGGCTGGCCACAGCTGAGACTGCTGGTCAGGTCTCCGCAACGCTGCTCGGGAAGAGCGACCTCTCGTTGATACGAAACCAATTCAAATAACTCCAAATATTGAAGTACCCTTGGAGCACCAAGCAACTCATTTCACTAGGTATGTGAATTATGCTGCAGTAAAAGCTGCTCTTCTTCGCTTTATCCTTTACCTCTTTACGTGATCTGGAGAGGAATACATCAGGTAAGGTGGCCCCTGGGGCAGGCGTCAAGGATTAGTTAAGCTCGTGCACTTCTGCAGGGTCTCTTGCGATTTTCCACCACGGCGGGTTGAACATGACGTCATGCCAGGTCTACGCAGACATCGATGAGAAACATCAATACAGTAGCTGCTTCGCCGGGTGGTCGTGTACACTGAAAATGAAAAAGTGTGGTGACATCGGATTCCCTCTCTGCCGAACTTGATCCATGTGCAAGCCTGGTATGGATCCTCTAGATTATTTTCTTTGCCTCGTATAGCTGGGCTGGGCAGTTGTTCTCCGGGGCAGTGTTTCGCACCACGTCATCCCGTCTCTGCTTGGCCTTTCAGAAGCCAGACCCTTCTTTCCGCCGACAACCAGGCAATGAGCGTCATACCCTTGCCGGGACGGGAAGAGCGACAGATACAAAGGTTGTCAGCTAACCACACCACCCACCTGCAAGACGCCGTCCTGCTTCCTGTCTTCTACCTCTAAGCACGCATAGCTACTCCCCCTCAAGTATCGCCCATCTTAACGTCTCCTTTCTAGCAACAACCGCCAAAGACACAATGCAGCGCTTTGTCCCTATAGCCCACATCGTTGCGGTGGTCTTCGCCATTATCGAGCTCGGGCTGACAGCTTATCGTGAGTTCTTTGACTGGAAGCGCTTCGTCACACTGAACCCTAACCCCTCTACAGTGGTATCTCCGGATGGCTGGACTCCGAGTGTCTTCGGGTTCATGCACTTCAGCTCGATTTGGTCTCTGGTGGTTCTTGCCTATATTGGTTTGACACCCTTATACTTCGCCCGTGTCTTCCACCGTTTGGCGGCTCTGGGTCTCGAATGGATCACGATGATCTTCTGGTTCGCCGGCTCCATCGCGCTGGCCGCGAGATGGGGCTCTCCGAGATGCGACGGCAACACATACTGCGGCTCTGTCGGGGCAGCGATTGCCTTTGGCTTCTTTCTCTGGGCCACATTTGCTTTCCTTGTCTTTGTCGATACCCTCGAAGCGCTCCGAAGTCGCGGCCATCATACCTCGACTGCCCATCCTAAGCCACCGATGGCCGTGTAATGGATGAATGCAGAATTTCAGCAATACCATGAATACTTTGGCATACTGTATTAGTAGTTGATGGACGCTACAATGAGGGCTTATAATGATGAAGGGGAGGCGCAGGTGGAAACCGAAGGGCATGGGAGACTGAATGTCTTGGGTAAATCTGCGATACCCGATTTCTAAAATTTATCTTACCCTCTCTGCTCTCTTCCTGCACATTGATTCATCAAGCAATAGATGCGCCTCTTCATATCCAGCAGGTAAATCTACCCAAACAGAGACTGGGGTCACTGGGGTGTCGGTCTTATGTGTAAATCAATCCAACCCTAACCCTTGCTTGGGGCCTGAGAACGAGTCAATCGGCGAAGGCCAAAGCTTGAACCTGCAACACCCATTTCTCATCCGTTTTCCTCCAGATTGTTCGCCTCCTGGGCCACGCTTCTACTTCACCATCGCCACAAATCAGCAAACAACGCCAGAGCACTCTCCATAACTGTGATCTATCGTCAACATGGGCAAAGTTCACGGTTCTCTCGCCCGCGCAGGTATGAACCTCTCTCTCAAGATCTGCCGTTTTACCTTGTCTCTGGCTTCACCTAGCATGAGACTAACATGCGCATGCAGGCAAGGTCAAGTCGCAGACTCCCAAGGTACGAACATTATCAGACATCAACTCCAGATCCTCCCCAAGTGGACTAGTCGCAGTTTAACAACCTCCCGTCTGTAGGTTGAGCCGCAGGAGAAGCCCAAGACGCCCAAGGGCCGCGCCCACAAGCGGGAGCTGTACACACGCCGCTTCGTCAACATCACGGTCACTGGCGGCAAGCGCAAGGTATCTAGCTAGAGCCCCTTGGTGCCCCTACATCTATCGGCAACTGAATCGTTGGCTCACGTGTCCGTAACAGATGAACCCGAACCCGACTGCATAGCCGAAGCAAGAAGGAAGTGCATTTTGGCGTTTCGAACTTTCGACAGGATGCTGAAGTTCGGTATAGATGGGAAATGGTGTAACGGCGCTTGGGCTGGCCGGCTGATCTTTGGCTACAACATGGAGGTCATGGTTTGCATGGCGCGGCCCTTCATTCCGGCCTGGGTTGCGGGTGAGCAAGGCGTTCCGGCTACGGGATGATATGGTGCCTACTGGGTGGCTTCTTTTATGGAACTGGAGCGACCATGGCGTGGACATTCTTAAGTCTTGCTACACTACAGCTGCTGTTGCCCTTGTCAGGCTACACAATCTCATAACCCAAGATAGGCGCCGGCATTTCACTGCTTGCTTGCCTCTTCGCAAGGAAGAGGCCTACGCGTCTATCTCTTGGGAGGAAGCATGAACGATGATAGAGCGAGGCATGTAAGGTACATATACCTCCTTTTGCGTCACAAGTTCTCTGTTATGTGAGTGGTGATTCTTGCTCTGTTCCATAACTTCTATTCCCTTTAACGGTTGGGATTTGGGAAAGTTTCTGGCCCGTGCCCCACACCTGCCAATTGAGCTGCGATCCAAGGCCCCATCAGAATTTAGGGTTGGTTTCTTGGCACACCAGAAATCGAGAATTTCCCAGCCAAAAAGTCCCCGCACTCGGCGAAAAAGGTCGACCTCACCTAACTGCTCGACCGAGTCCACGACAACAACAAAATCCCCAATCGACAACCACCGACAATTTAACAAAATGGCTGATCGGGGATCTGGTGCCCGCGGCGGCGGTTTCGCATCTCGGGGTGATCGTGGCGGTGAGCGTGGTCGCGGCCGTGGCCGTGGACGTGGACGTCGGGGCGGCGGCAAGAGCGACGAGAAGGAGTGGCAGCCCGTCACCAAGCTGGGCCGTCTCGTCAAGGCTGGCAAGATCAAGAGCATGGAGGAGATCTACCTCCACTCGCTCCCCATCAAGGAGTACCAGATCGTCGACTTCTTCCTGCCCAAGCTCAAGGATGAGGTTATGAAGGTGCGCACGGCGAAATTCCTCGAATCTCCTATCGAATCGCACCATTCGGCTTGTTTGACAGCTTTCTAACGCTCAATTCAAAAATACAGATCAAGCCCGTTCAGAAACAGACTCGCGCTGGTCAGCGGACGCGGTTTAAGGCCATCGTCATCATTGGCGACTCCGAGGGCCACGTCGGTCTCGGCATCAAGACGTCAAAGGAAGTTGCGACTGCCATCCGCGCTGCCATCATCATCGCTAAGCTCAGCGTCATCCCCGTGAGGCGTGGTTACTGGGGTGCCAACCTCGGTCTGCCGCACTCTCTTCCCACCAAGGAGAGCGGCAAGTGCGGTTCCGTCACTGTCCGCGTACGTATTCCCTTGATGTCAGAAAGGGTTTATTTAGGATGTGTGCTAATTGGGTCCTCAGCTTATCCCCGCTCCCCGTGGTACCTCCCTCGTCGCTTCTCCTGCTGTGAAGCGCCTGCTCCAGCTCGCTGGTATCGAAGACGCCTACACATCGTCTTCCGGCTCGACCAAGACCCTCGAGAACACCCTTAAGGCCACCTTCGCGGCCGTGTCCAACACCTACGGCTTCCTGACGCCCAACTTGTGGAAGGAGACTAAGCTCATCAGGAGCCCTCTGGAGGAATATGCCGACACCCTGAGGGACGGCAAGCGGTATGCTCACTAAGGTGCTGTACTGAGGGTGATGCTCGGTCAGTGGGAAAAGGGTACTTTTGGGGCGTCTGTGGATTTCTACTTTACATGGGCTCCGGCAATGGCATAGATTGAGGTCGTCGCAGATATTAGCACAATCGGCCTGAATCTATTTCACGATTTGATTCATGACGTTTCTTTGGTGCTCAATTGTTTTCTTACGTGAGCTGCATCCTCTTTACAGCAGGGTCGGGCATTCGCAATTGCAAGGTCTTTACATTTGGGTTGGCAAAGTGGGATATGGTCTTTCCGTCTACAAGGTTGTCTTTTATATCACACTGAGGCGCGAGAGCCGATGTTCTCTGTCACGAGTCACTGGTACTGACATAACAGCGGCGGCCAACACAGTCGGACCCTTTCCAGCACCCTCGGGCGATGAAGGTGTTACCTTCAAGGTAAACAACCAATTCTTCGCCTTCCAAAATCAACGGCATCCCTAATCCCATTTCCCTATCTCAACCGAGAACCTTGCTACTTGAGTGTTGGATCAGACCCAACAAGCCTCACGGAGCTCTCACACTATATCCTTTCTTCTAATACCTTTTCTCTTGCCAAACATACGGCAAATCAGAGACTCCTGGGCTGCCACAACGGCCCACGACAGAGCAGTGCCTCCCTTTGGCTCAAGAAGTTGGAGGAATTAACTCCCGGATGGATATATCAAGTTTCCCGGGTCTCGCCCTATCGTTCTGATACCATATAGTGAGGGAGTCCAGTGTGATTAGTATCCATCCTGCTGCCGGTTACCCGTCGTAACATCAAACGATCAAAACGGCATCGGTGCGGAATCTATTGACGAGGGGAAGGAGGCCTTGATCGTCGGCTGCATCACGGCGGCCACGGGGGTGGTACCAGATCGCCCGCGGTAATCGCACAATACTTGTATCTTGAAGCGATCATGTGTAAGGCTACCCAAGTTGCCACTGTCACGTTCCTGTCAAATCCAGGTTTTGAGCACACCGGGCGTCAAGGAGGAGGTCCTCCGGTCTAGATCCGGCCTCGTCATGGCAACCTGGGCTGCCCTTGGTCTGTGATGTATGCGGGTCGGGAGCTCCCGCCCCGTCCTTCTTCGCTCTAAAGCATGTGGCTTTTCTGTAGGCATGTGTATGACTGCCGGATCGGTCGTCCCGAGCTCTTGTCAGGGAGATAGGGCCCATGAGACCTCCGTTAGGATGATATCGATGACGTACTATTCTATATTGCTTCACTACTAAGCAAAGGC
Organism: Canariomyces notabilis; assembly: GCF_033297395.1. Lineage (NCBI taxonomy): Eukaryota > Fungi > Ascomycota > Sordariomycetes > Sordariales > Chaetomiaceae > Canariomyces > Canariomyces notabilis. Next base: position 266,242 of record NW_027041855.1, read on the forward strand.
GGGGGAAAGGGATGCACGCACACGGCAGACGACACGTGCGAGGGTAGCTCCGGCGTGAAGATCCAGGGTTTGACGGGTGCAACCATTCCGAGTCCTGGGGAGGAATAGCAACGACGCCAACATCCCATCAGCCAGTGAATCAGGTGTACCCCTTTTTGACGCATACTCTAAGGATCTCTATGCGCACCTTGAGTAACTGATACCTATCAGTCGCGACTGGGACTTCAACCCTCTCGCGGACACGAGATATCAGGGCTATAGTACGTCGTCGACGGATGTTTGACTTTGGATTCTCCCGGAAGACGTCCGAAAGAGATCCGTAAGCCCGCTCATGCCCGGCATGGATGACACCGTACTTGGATTCGAACCACAGCAGCAACTGAGGCTCTCAGGCCGGTCATCTTGTACGCGCAGACCCATACAACGAGGAAAAGGGTTGTGGAAGCATGCAGCACGGAAGGAGAGCAATCACTGCCCTGACGGCATGTTGCTGCCACGTCCTAGGTCGACTCCAGGACGCTACGGCACCACTGTTCCTGGTTTGCTACGGCCCGAGATTCGAGTGTTTGTCAGGGCCATGATCGCCCTGTTCGACGGGGAAGCCGCCAATATACTCCGGCTGCGGTGTCCGCGAGTTGATACGGTCCTTTCATCGGTCCATGATGCTGTATGGCAGGTATTAGATACCTACTACTAAGGACTCCTAGTATACGCCCAAGACAAAGTAGAATAACGGGTCGTCCCATTGCGAGAGAGACAACAAGTCCTCTTGGAGGAGTCAGTGACATAGAGGAGGTGAGACATGCATGCTGTGTATTACAGCTTTGTGAATTCCTGGCGGTGCCGTCAATGATCTTTCCCAGAGCCAGCAAAGCTTGGTGAAGACGTTATGCAGCCTGAGAAGTGACGGGCAAGTGATGCGAGTTGAGCTGTCGTGGTGCAAAAGACACGGTGCATACATGTGAGATTAGGTAGGTACATATAAGCCGAGCACATCTGCCGATTGTGCCACTGGAGGGCTGCACACCATCTGGGCGTCGTTCTGCTTTGGCAACGGCTTCCCGTTGCTAAGCTTTCACGGTGGTATGACAACCTTTGCTCGTACTACCGGGGAAAAAACAAATGGGTAAAGTACCGACAGTAGCCCCTTTTAACCCCAGAGTACATACACGCCTTGGGCAACATGCAGTCGAGAGCCGAGTGCAGAGGCACGAGGAGGCCAAGATAGAGAATTCATGTTTCATAAACGATGGCAACTGCAATCTCATCCATGTAATAGCCAATCTCGAGACCGGTTGGCCAGGGGAGGGAGCATACATATACGATGTGTGAAGAATTATCCGGGATTCTTCAGGCCATTGTCTGAGTGTACGCCATCGAGCACCTACCTCTCTCGACAGCAGGCATTCTTGAGCTGGTGTCAATGGGTGCAAAAGACACTGGCCTAATCGAGAGGTGCATCCGCCCCAAAGATGCCCAATGACGAGTATCCTTTGGAGTTTTTCTATCACTCACTCGATCCGCAACAACATCAACAGCATGAGAAGACCAACTTTTGCGATCGAAAGTCTCTGCCCGCTATGATGGTCGGATTCGGTACATCCGAGCTGAGATGAAGACATTGCAAAACACCACTCACACACAATCCCCGCCAGATATTGCTCCGCTCTAGAGGCGGTTATATGGGCGATATTGGCCCAGTATTTAAATCCTTTCATGTTGCTTGCGTTTCTACACACGATGGAAAACAACCCATCACCGGCTATTCCCTCCTTAACGGGCTCGTCGGGACGTGCCCGCGTCGTTGGGATGGCCGGAGACAGTGATCGCCGGTCCCCGTGCCATCCGGGTAGGGCGGCCGATTCGATTCGTAAGCAGACACCGCTGGGGTTGGGACCCTTTCTTTCTTCGAGAGGCCACTGGTGGAAGTGGTTTGCTCGCCGACAACTGTTGCAACTTACGAGGGCCTGGCAAGATCGGCCAGTGCCGCGGAAATAAACGATGCAACGGCAGGATGACGGGTAAATATGAATCGTCACATCGCCTGTGGACCTGCGTTACCCACGTTGCGCAGACCCTTGTATCCGGTAGTATTTCCAATTCGGACTCGGCATCTCGAGCTAAAGGAATTTCTGTATAACGTTAAATACTCGACCCCTGAAGGAAAGAGAATCCATTGTGCACCCTAAAAGAGTCACCGATCTGTATTGTAGAATGCGTAGGAGGGAGATGTCGCTGACTCGTTTCCGAAGCCGTGAAATACTTTTGTTGGGCCTGGTGTTCGCTGGGAGGTGCGGGGAAGTCGGGGTTGCGGTGGAGAGATGCCATTCATAGATCAACCCCAACGGCGTGTTCAAGACTCCCACCAAGTACAAGGAAGGGAAGGAATCGATCAACAAATCTTGTCGTCTGAATGGCGCATTGGGCCGTCCGGGGCCCCATATTCTTTTACTTTCCCTCGAGCTCCCATATGACAGAGGTTGCGGGTCCCATTGGGCCCGTACCTTCACAATCCGGATCGCTGATGCCGAGGACATTACAGATCACCTGAAGTGTAGCGCGATGGGCCACCAACCTAGCACCTGTCAACGGGCAGAAGGAACCAGCTCCCGTCGGGTCGGTCATGTGTTTTGCAAATCATGCCAGTCAGAAGCCCAATTGAGCGATTCATTGAGCGTTTTCTCCTTGCCACTGCTGGCCTTTTGCTCGATCATCGCCTTGCCCTAATCCTTTTCTTCTCAGCTCCCTTGGCCCGTTGTCAGTGGACGCTCTGCCTCTAGTGCACACACTACGCAAGCCCAGCCGGCAATCGACCTGGGCTCAGCTTGGCAACCATGTGTCTGGCCTGGACGACATGGAACGATGTAAGCCATCCTGCGCGAATGACTGCTGTGGCGCCCAATCAGCGATGGTGAATTGAGGATACCGAGACTATTTACCTTGGCTGCCAAAGCTTGGAGTGTGTTGGAACGTTCGATCGGACAACGCAGGCCTTGGCGTCTTGTCTTGACGACAACCGTTAGCAGGGCCAGAAATGGTGCTTTATGTCCGCTTTCGACATAGAAGCCTAACTTTCAGGTGGGAATAACTACCAAGCGATAAATGCCCCGGAATACCAGAGACGCCATGTGACCTACACGAGTCGACCAGTCAAGCACGGCGAAACAAGCAATTCATCCAATGGTGCAGTTGTGGGGAGCAGGATGAGGGGTTCTTCTTCTTCCGGTAACTACACCGGACGATCGACTTGCTCAAAGACGAAACGCCACTGCCATGTGGTGGCTGCATCCCGTCTGACGCCATACCCAGCATGTTCCAGTTGATCAACAATTGAACAGCCAATGGACCAGATACCGACCATTACAGAGTCCCGAGAGAGTGTTCTGAACGAGTCGGCGAATTTTCTTAGGCGACTGTTGGCAGCCGAGGTCGCCAGGTCACGATTTTGAGCATTACGCTGGCAGTTCCCAGCCCAAACGCATATACCGTTACGTACTGTTTTCTGGGGTGCGGAGTACTGCCCCGTTCGCGCTACGATCTTGCGAACGCTCGAATTATAAGCTCACAGGTTTTGTTCAAGATCAGATCTTGTCTGAGGTCATACAAGCCAAACAGCAACCAAACGATGAACCCATAAAATCCAGGAATAACGAGTGACTTGCTCAGGCGCCTGGGCCTTGTTGGTTTTTTAGTCATGGCGAGTCACCTCCAATATCGCCCAGTTGGAAAGACGCAGGCTCAATGCATGCGGCAAGGATTGTCCGGCCAGAAAATGGGTTTGTCCTAGTGTAATGGATCCATGCTGGAGATTCCTTACGGGGACCCCATAATATCTACGACGCAATATCCCCCATCTCCACCCCCTTTCCTTTCCCCCAAACAACCCAGAAACTAGGCCGGCGACACAGCGGGCTCGGTGCAACTTTGGGCAGGGTAGCGCCCCGTTTGCTCCTGTCAGATTTTGCGCCTCTCTGCACGGGACTCTCATTTCATCAGATTCGGTTTGCTATCCGAGGTCCCGGAGCCCACCCTCCCAGCACCCTTGGTGTAGTGTCGACGTGTCGTCTAGAGTGTTACCAGTGTATGTAGAATGGGCCGCTGCGGAGGGAATGGCAGCGGCACAACCCCGTTCGCTGCAATAACCCATTATCCCCCGAGCCGCTGCATGACATGGCCAACCCAGACACACCCGGGCAACGGACAACGTCCTTGTGTCCGGCATCTGCATCGCGACCCTATCACAGACGCCTTCCGCTCCCTGGTGGGCTCGGTGGGTTTACCTAATCACTAATGTGTAGTGTAGGTGTGATCCGCGCCCTTGGACAGGGTGGATAATGTAGATGGCAGAAGCAGATCCCGGCTGCCCGTCGCTCCTCTAGGCGCTGCTCATTCGACAATTCTGGTATGAACTGCAGCGATCACTGCTACCCACCCCCCCAAACCCCAACGGCGCTAGAAAGCGTTGCTGGCTTGACCCATCCCATCTATATCAATCCTGTTGGCCCTCTATTTCGTCCATTTCCCGGCCTTCGCTCCTTGGTTCTTCTTCCCCCTCAACTCAACCACCCAATACCCAGTATAAGACGCCGCAAGAAGAAGACTCAGCCGAGCCATTCGTCCTCTGCAGCACACAATGGCGGACCAGCATCTCGCGACCGAGAAGGGCGTTGGCCAGACGACGGGGGCTACACCCGTCGGGGCCAACGGAGCTAATGCCACCCACCGGGGCTATGACTTGCGCAACCCAATGGCACACGTCCACGCCGGCGACGAGCCTCGGTTGCCGGCCTTCGGTGGTGAGTTCCAGCCGGGTCTCTACCGGCCGGTCGAGCACCGCAAGTTCGCCAACCCGGCGCCTCTGGGTCTCTGTGCCTTCGCCCTCACCACGTTTGTCCTCTCGGCTATCAACATGAATGCACGGGGCGTCACTGCGCCCAACGTTACCGTTCCCCTCGCCTTTGGCTACGGCGGTCTCGTCCAGCTCCTGGCTGGCATGTGGTAAGTCCTCAGCGCTGACCGTGAGGTCATAGATTCTAGGATAGAGATGTGGTAATAACCATGTTTGCAGGGAAATGGCGATCGGGAATACATTTGGTGCCACGGCGCTGTCGTCGTATGGCGGCTTCTGGATTGCCTACGGCATCCTGCTGACGCCTCACTGGAACATCACCGGCCCCGGGGGACCGTACCAAAACGACGCGACCAAGGCAATCGACCCCAAGATGACCGACTCGGCACTGGGCTTCTTCTTGACTGGCTGGTTTATCTTTACTACCATCCTGCTTCTGTGCACGCTTCGCTCGACTGTCATGTTCTTCCTGCTGTTCTTCACCCTGGATCTCGCCTTCCTCATGCTTGCCTGCGGCCACTACGCCAGCGACAACGGCGCCACGCAGTCGGCCCTGATGCTCCAGCATGCTGGTGGCGGTTTTGGTATGCTTGCCGCCTTCTTGGCATGGTACAACGCTTTCGCCGGTATTGCCGACAGCAGGTGTGTTCAATCCTCTTTCTTTGAGTTCTCTATTCTCTGCAGTTGCATTTCTCAATGCAAGCTGCTCTTACCCCATCACCTACTGTTTCCTCGCCTCCCACCCACACGCAGGGTTTGGTTCGGGAGGATTGTGGAAGGAGAAGGATTGTCGTTGCATCCGCCAAGCCAGCGATCGCAAGCCACTGCCGTCAACCAAGAAACAGCCAAGCGAAATCCCGTGCCGGTTCTTGGCACAGTTACGCTGACGTATTACCAACAGCAACTCGTTCTTCCTCATCCCCGTCTTCCACTTCCCGTGGTCTGAGAAGGGTCGCGAGGCGAGGCTCGCCAAGGCCAACTCCAACACGGCTGCTTAGAGAACCACGTACGAGCAATGCGACATTACGAACAATACCCCATGTTTTGCCTTTTAGACCTGATTGTAATTCATTACTCCAATCTTCTCGATTTGAGTGCGATACCCGGCAGTTTCGCAAGTCGGTTATTTGATGCCGTCGAGCGCTGGGGCCGTGGTGATTTGACGGAGGAATTGTGGAGATATTAGCCTGAAAAGAGAGAAAAGCAGCAGCAGCGTGGTGGATCAAAACGGGACCCCTTTTGGACACTTTGTGTTATGCTTTTTTGATTAGCGATGGATAATGGACGAATCTGGAGTTCTGGACTTGCTGTCATGGATATTGTCGTTGCACTTTGTTCACTTGGAGCGACCATTCCGTGAGATGACCACCTCACCTACCCATACCTAACGTTCGACGGAATACCTGCTTGGATATCGACGCGCGGGGTTATGTCGTCCGGCTTCACTCCGCGCAGATGCACCCCGCAACGGTGATCGTCGTCAGCGACTTCCAGTCTTTGACAGCGGGTTTGCTGCAGGGTAACTACCAAGAATGACACCCATCTCAAGGATGCGTCACTGTAGTTGTTGCAGACAAAAAACATGGAGAGTTGCTCCAGCTCGGGGTTCTGGACGCCATCATATTGTGTTCTAAGGTAGTATTGAATAGGTGATGCCAAGCTGTCGCCTCCGTCCTTCCAGTTAGGGCTGAGGGGACTCTGACCAACCTCTCTCATCACTCACCCAACCTAGCACCTAGCACTCGGAACCAAAGAATCGGCAGCTGTCCGGGTGTTCCATGAGTTGTTGGCCTACAATGTCGACGGGGCCTAGCTGTGCATACCTGATGCTGCTTGACTACCCACAGTACCTGCCTGAGCCATGTCGATTCGTGTCTCAGGCCAGTTGATTGCAAGTCTTGACCAGCATCAATCGCACTGCGGCCTGCCTGTTGAACTGGTGAAAGCAGCAAGAACGACATTGTTGGAGCCCTGAAGAGGTCGACATCACCGTGAGTCTGGTGTGCCCTTGTGGCTTCAACTCCTGTCTTCCCCGCGGAAGCTCGCCCTTGCGCCGCAGTGCGGGGAAGGGCGGCAACACCGTTCGACCATGGCGCATTATCACCTGATGCTCGACTGAGCTCGTCTGTCTGTCATATCTGGATCTCCGAGCTGGACATCGCATGTTCCAGTTCAGCTCGCCACTAATTAGCAGGGTCTTGGACAGTTCTACATTTTCCAGAGTTAAACCCTCACGGTTGTGATCACCATGGTAGAAGCGTGAACTTGTGTCAGCTATGCAGAAGCGCGGGTCATGACAAGACGCCGTATCCTCCCCATTGTGTTCATCAGCGTCTTGATAGCCATCTCAGCAGTACTTTACCACAAAATCACCTTGTCCATCCCATTTCCTATCTTCTCGCGCGTGACCATGATGACAGCCCCAAATCCGCCCCCCGTCATCGTAGTCGGCGCCGGGCTCGCCGGGCTGTCAGCAGCCTTCGCCGCGCTCCAGTCTGGCGCCGCCTCGGTGCGCCTCCTCGAGCGGAACGCCAAACCAGGCGGCAACAGCATCAAAGCATCTTCGGGAATCAACGGCGCACCGACACGATTCCAAAACGCCGCCAAGTACGGCACCGACCGGTCCTTTTGGGACGATACGGTCCGCTCGGCCGGGTCAGCGCTGCACACTTCAACGGTCGCCGAGCCGGCCCGGAAGCACCGCGAGACGCTCATTTCAGCGCTGACGAACCGCTCCGCGGCAGCCATTGACTTCCTTGTCGACGACTTGGGCATCGACCTCAGCGTGGTGTCCCAGCTCGGCGGCCACTCCCTGCCGCGCACCCACCGCGGCGCCGGCAAGACACCGCCCGGCGCAGCCATCGTCACCACCTTGCTGGCCAAGATCAAGGAGCTAGGCGGTGACCGCTTCCAGCTGATGACCGACTGCGAGGTGACCAGGCTCCTCGTCACTGACGACCACGGCCCCCGCGTCACGGGCGTGGAATACCGCAAACTCAAAGCACTCAGCAGCGACAGCGGTACGCAGCAGCTTCACGGCCCGGTGGTTTTCACCACAGGCGGCTTTGCGGGCGACGCGCACGGCCTGCTGGCTACGTACCGGCCAGACCTGGGCGGGCTGCCGTCGACCAACGACCCGCGGCCAGGAACGCACGCGCTACTTGCAGAAGTGGGCGCGAGGCTGGTCGACATGGACCGCGTGCAGATCCATCCAACGGGGTTCGTCGACCCAGCCACCACGCGCGCCCGTCTCAAGTTCCTCGCCGCCGAGATGCTTCGCGGCGAGGGCGCAGTCCTCCTGCATAAGGGTAAGCGCTTTGTGGATGAGCTGGGGACTAGGGAGAAGGTGAGCGCTGCCATTATGGCATTGCCGGAGGCGGAAGCGGAAGAATCTGCTGGGCCAGCGGGGGAAGGGGATGGGAAAGATAAAGATGGGGAAGAAGAAGCCGTGCGGCAGTGGGACGTGCGATTACTCCTCGATCCGGGCGCGTGTGAGGCGGCGCAGGCGCACGTGGGGTTTTACCTGTGGAAAGGGCTATTGCGGAAGGTGAAGGTGCGGGAGCTCGATGAGGTTACCAAGGCGACGCTTAGGGAGTATAGCAGCGTGGTGAAAGGGGAGAAGCCGGACGAGTTTGGGCGCACCGCGTTTGGGCAGTGGAGGCTTGCGGCCGAGGATTTGGATGGTGAGGGTGATGTCGAGGTGTGCGTCGGACGGGTGACGCCTATTGTCCACTTCACCATGGGCGGCGCCGTGTTCAACGAAAGGGCGCAGATCCTGAGATCTGACCTGGGAGAGGAGGAAAAGCCCATTGAGGGCCTCTGGGGCGCAGGCGAGATCACCGGTGGATTGCATGGAGATAACCGGTTAGGGGGCTCGTCACTGCTCGAGTGCGTGGTGTTTGGTCGCATTGCAGGGGAGCAAGCTGCCCGGTTAAGGGGCTAAGGGGCAATGTTGTTGTTAGAGGGCCATTTTGGGCGGGAATTCGGATTTCCATGCAACAAAAAGACAAGAAAGAACGGCCAGAATAGAATTCCTCTTCTATCATTCCAGTTATGAATGTGTCGGCCTCGGGATTCTTGTGCGGATCTTCCGCCACAGACCGGGTATCTTGGCATCAAAAAGATGTCCTCCTCCGCAGATCGGAGAAAAATGAAGCTGACAAGAGTGGGATTCGAACCCACGCCCTTTCGGACCACGGAATCTCGGAGGATTGAATCAAGGTTTGAACACCTTAACGTGGCGCCTTGGACCGCTCGGCCATCTTGCCTGTTTCTGATGAAAGTGATGCCGCTACACCACCATACTAGGAGGCACTGGAATGTCGTAGAGCAGAGACAACCACCAACCCAAGGACAACAACATATTGAGATTGGATCTGGGTTCATATCGTTAGTACATTATAGCTTTGAGTATTTACATCCGGGTATTCGCATACACAAAACTGACACATCGCATTTAGACAGTCAGTCTTGCTTGACACTGGCATCTGGACTCGTTAACATTCACCGGGTCGGCGCATCAATCATCAATCGACGCCAGGTCGTCTCTGGCAGGCCGCAGGTATCCACTTGGACTCGGATTGCTGCACACACAGGCCGAACTGTGTAAGTGAGTGCCATGCACCCTGCAGGTACTGTCTGTATATAAATTGAACTTCAGCACGCAGACTGCATGTTCGCGGCTTCGAGCATGAGGCGTGCAACATCCATCGCATCTGACAGGCCGGCCTCAAAAAATGCTGCTTAGGGATTTTCGAGGGTGGAAGTTGCGGGTTTACCTAACGCTAACGTCCCGCCCTGCTTAAAATTCCATCATCTGTCCACACTGCGACTGCCGTCATTGTTTATCGCAGCGAGCTCGTTTGGCTTCCACTTGACGTCGTCACAAGCGACCTCAACATTGGATTCGAGATTAGACGCCTATCTTTGGCGCTCGACAGCTTGTTGTGTGCAATCGCTGCGCTTCACTGCGTCTTCGGCTGCACGATGCCTGCTTACACGGGTATTGCAAGTATCAGGCCGAGTATACCCCTGTCCGAGTATGGTATTGTACATACAGTACTTACATACATACATTCACCGCTCAACGCCGTCTCAGGGGCCGGCCGAGTTTGAGCAAGGAGCGGTGATAGCAATGGCTGGTGCCGCCACTCGCGGCTCCTCCCGGCGCCCGCCATGACCCGGCGAACAGACTGTTGGCAACTTGGCTGTTCCAGAACCGGGATCGAAGATGAGAGAGATAACGAGAGCAAGGGTTGTTGTTCGAGCGACAGACGCACGGAATCCCTACCTTCCATCCCATCATCCCGGGCCTCGTTTGGCAACATGCCGTCTATCGTTCGCGCCTTCCTTGAACAGCCAGAGCCATGAGGTTAGAGCCATGAGGTTAGTAAAGTACATGTTTCCATGGAGAATTGGTTCATCCCCGCTACTTAAGTTCTTTCCTTCCCTCGAAGTCGTGTTGAGTCCACTCGCCAGTCGAGAATTGCACCTCGCGGCTTTCCATCACCACCAAGCGCGCACCGTCAGCAACGCCAGTGTGTAACCAGTCTGTAATCGCTCGCTTACTCGGCTCTCATCATCTCGGCGTTCCCTCGCTTTATTTTATTCGCATCTCTTTTCATCGCTTTCGCCGACTTGCTAAACATTCCTTCGTCGCCGAAAACCGTTGCCAAGATGCCCTGCAAGCTTGCTATCACCTCCATGTCGCTGGGCCGGTGCTACGCCGGCCACTCGTTCATCAGCAAACTGGATGCCGCTCACAAGTACGGCTATCAGGGCATTGAGCTGTTTCACGAGGACCTCGCCGACCTGGCTGAGCACCTGTCCCGAGAGACCCCGTCTCCCTCCGGCCCCTCAGAGTCAGCCCAGATCGCCGCAGCTCGCACCATCCTCCGCATGTGCAAGGCACGGGGCATCGAAATTGTCTGCCTTCAGCCCTTCAGCCACTACGAGGGCTTGCTGGACCGCTCGGAGCACGACCGCCGGCTGGAACAGCTCAAGTTCTGGATCCAGCTCGCGCACGAGCTCAACACCGACATTATCCAAATTCCCGCCAGCTTTCTGCCTGCCGAGCAGGTGACCGAGGACCTGGAGCTGATTGTATCCGACCTGCGCGAGGTGGCCGATATGGGCCTCCGCGCGACGCCGCCCATCCGCTTCGCCTACGAGGGCCTGTGCTGGAGCACCCGCGTCGACACATGGGAGCGCTGCTGGGAGGTGGTGCAGCGCGTTGATCGCCCCAACTTTGGAATGTGCCTGGACACCTTCAACATTGCCGGCCGCATCTATGCCGACCCGGCCGTCGCCTCGGGCCGGACTCAGGACGCCGATGAGGCGGTACGCAGCTCTATTGCGCGCTTGATCGAGCACGTCGACGTTACCAAGGTCTTCTACGTCCAGGTTGTCGACGCCGAGCGGCTCGCGAAACCGCTCGTTCCCGGACACCAATTCTACAACCCCGAGCAGCCGGCTCGGATGAGCTGGTCCCGGAACTGCAGGCTTTTCTACGGAGAGACGGACCGTGGCGCTTATTTGCCTGTCAAGGAGCTCGCCTGTGCGTTCTTTCACGGTATTGGTTTCGAGGGATGGGTCAGCCTGGAGCTGTTTAACCGCCGCATGGCCGACGAAGGATCCGATGTGCCCGAGGAGCTCGCCAGGAGAGGAGCAGTCTCATGGGCCAAGCTTGTTAAGGACATGAAATTGGCAGTGGATATACCACAGTCGCCGCCGGCCGTGAGGATCTTTGCATCGCTGTAGCCGGCCACATCCTACTATTTCGCTGTCCCGGTTCTTACTTCTCAGGCGTCTGGCGTTGAGGACTGATTATGGGCAGGGCGAGTATCTTAGACGGCATGATTACCAGGGCACCGGAATAGACAGAGTAGACTTACATGTATAGAGCGCGCAAAACGGATTTCTGCATCCACAGCCTTGCGCTCTGGATACGAGGCTCGCGCTTCCCAGACAAGTTCTGGTTCGGCCCGATGATGAGGAGGCTGCAGCGTGCCATCTTGATCTGGATAGTTGCGAGGGGGCCTAGTCCTTCTTTTGGGGGATGGGTTGGAATCAGAGGTTGGGCGAGACCACGATCAAGGCACTGGGCGGCTTTTTCGGAGTGTGTGAGTAGTCAAGCAAGAACAAGTGAGGTCATTCAGTACTCCAGTTGGAGTCCAAAGTGCACCGCCAGATTTGTCCCGTGTTGGATGCACAAGTATAACGTACACCGTCAATAACCGGTTGTTTCTCCATGACGAGCATCCAGGTGCGGTATCCGTCTTTCTACTCAACAACTCCCTTCTTGCTCTCGCGGTGTTCTATCTCTCCGGCCAACCCCGATGGAAAGGTGATTCAGCTTCCATTAAGCCAGACACAATCTCGATTACCCAGACCAAGGGGGTTGGTAAAGACAGAGGATCCTAGAGGACCAGGCGACTGCAACCATCGAGGAAACCAGGCCAGGAAGAAGCAAGCTGTATATGGCCATCTGCTGAGCTGTCCGCTCCGTAGAACAATCGCATGTTCATTCCCTGTATGCCTGACTGAGTTCACCTCAAAAGACCAGCGGGCTCGCCAGCTAGCAAATCCGGACGAGAAAGACAGGAAGAGGGCGTCCGGGAAATATGGAGATGCGCCGGAGATCTCAACCACAAACGCCCGCGTGTATCGACATCGACTCCAGATAGGGTGACATAGCCACCAGATGCATGGTCGAGGTTCCTTTGGATTGACAAGGACTGTCCAAGAGCCCAAGTGACTCGCACCGGTCAAGATTGCGAGCAACAAGGAGAAGCAGAAGCAGCAGGTTCCTGCTTTCAATGTTATGTCTCACCAGGCAGCGATGGGAAACCTGAAAAAGCAGCTAGTCTGGATGCAACTATGAGATTGACCCGTATCCAACACTGTACAATACCAACCTGATTCACGGGGTAATAATTATCGTAACTGATGGTGCCGCCCAGATGGTTTCTCGGTCTTTGCAGACACCTTTAGCACAAGTACTCTTTTCTTTGTTTTAGTGATGATATACATGCCCGATATCGGGCTCGGCCAAAGACGGGCATCGACTTCCTGTCGACGGCCGTGGGCGCGAGTCAGAGGTTGGCCATTTTCTTGATTTCGAGGGGAGTAGGGCTGAGCATCCAGCCTGTAGTGCCACAAGCGCTAAAATGTCAGTCAGGCACGTCTCGCAATCATTGAGTCGAAGACGCTCGGCGCCTGATATCCTGAAGTGATAAGACGCGGTGCTGTCGCCACGCCGACGACGGTAACAGCTTAGTCCAAGCCTGGGAAGGCCACGTTCCTTCCTTGAGCGCCGCGCTCTTTCCTCCGTTTCTTCTTGGACTGCTTCTCCTTGACGGGACGTTCCTCCTCGCTGTCACTGCCCTCGTCTGAATCGTCATCGCTGTCCGCGGCCCTCTTGATGCCGATTTCTCCAGTCCCATTATTTTCTTCCTCGTCATCGAGATCGCCAAGTCTCGACTCGGCCCAAACCTTGACCGTCCTGCCGCCACCGCTGATCAACCGGTTTTGGTAATCAAACGTTAGCGCGGAGACGCCTTCGATCTCGTCGTGCTTCAACACAGCCTGCACCTCGCGTCGCCTCAGGTCGACAACAGCCATGCTGCCGTCTCCAACGCCAACAACAACCTCCTTACCATATCCAAGCTCGTCCGGAACGCGCACAATGGCGTCGAGGCTGTCCGCATCCCGCCGACTCTTACCCCCTGCGATGTAGATGCGCTCCTGTTGGTCGTCCCACGCCCCGCGGTCCCAGAGCGTCAACACGCCGCCCCCGGTGCCCACCGCCACCACCGCGTTGCTCCGCATGCGTTTCGGCCCGAGTCCGCTCGGGATGATGGTTGAGCACAGCAGCTCGTCCTCCTGGTCCTCTGAGGTTGTGACGATCCCGTGCCTGAGATCCGTCACTGCCAGTGTCGTCCCGCCCGTCGATACCCACTGCTTCGGAAAACCAGAAGTGCTCTCGGAAGAGGCCGGGAGCGGGGTGATGCTGGAAATGTAGTCGGCGTGCGGGACATGCTTGCGCACGGGCTTGGGGTCCAGGCTCCCATTCTCGCGGAGATCGAAGATGTAAAGCGCGCCCGAGTCGGTACCGAGGAGAAGTGTTTGAGGAGAGAGAACGTGGAGGATCGCTGGGCAGTCGGTGGTGCTGGTGGAGCTGTTGCGAGGGGGGAGGCCAATCTTGGATATGACAAGACCGGTCTCGGGCGAGAAGTGCTTGACGACAGAGTCCGTGCCGGCAGAGTAGAGGGCTAGAGGATTAAGTGTTAGCGGTACCAGCTGTGGCATGGAAAGAGAGAAGAAGAAAGTGGCCGACTTGCCCTCTCCGTCGTGGCTGTAGGCAAGATAGCGGCAGCTTCCTTTGTGGCGATGGGTGCTCCAAACGCTCTTGATCAACCCCTTCCCGCTACTTGTGCTACTGCTCTGGCCGCCTTCATCGTCATCTTCGCTGGGTAAGCGAAAGCTCTCAACCCGGCCGCTAGACAGGCCAACTGTGAGGATCGGCTTGGAAGGATGCGAGACCTGGGTGAAGAGGTCCGCCGACAGCGGGAGGGTGCAGAGATTCTCCAACATCCTGCGCCGCTCTATACAATTGAAACAGGAATGGTTCTGTAACTTCAGCTCATATCGATGTCTTTTGCGAATTCCACTGTAATTTTGACGGAGTGAAATCTGTCGATGTTTTGGGAGTGTTCAAGTTTGTACTTTGTACCCGTACAGCTAGGAAATTAACTGGTGGGGATTCTTTCAATCTCCAATTATGGACGTTGGAGGCTTTTGGAGCCCCGGGATAGCGGCTCTTTCCGTGTTTTATCATGCAGTGGATCGACGATGGACATGGGGTCTGTTAACGGATGATATAAAAGCACGGACCTTTCCTTGCTCAAACCGAACATCTCGTGCTGCAGCAAGATGCACGTACGTAACAGCTCTGAAGAGTGCAGCTACCTTGTCCGTAGGGTTCTCGCTCTTTCATCAGTCTAACGCCGATGTGGCCAATGTGCGAGGCGCGACTTGCTCTAGCGGTCATGTAGGGTAGTCACGACTCACAATAGCTGATGATAAGGTATCGTGCCGCTTAGCATTCAGTTCTCGTTCACTCGTTCACCCGTCCCCTCTCGTTACCACAGCCTGAGGGCCCTTCCACTTCGCACCCCCAAACCTTCAATGCTGCGTTGACTTCCTTTCCAGCTGCTCGAATTCTCCTTCGTTAAATCCTGAAATAGCAAGCATGGGATTTCTCCGCTTTTCAATCCTCTGCTTCCTCTGGCTCACTGTGCCCTTGGGTGCGATGGCAACATCCGGGACAGGCTTCAGGTGCATCATGTACTTCACTGGGTAATGATTCCCCGTCCCAGTCAAACTCAGCACTATCCCGGCCGCCGGTTAACCCGTGTTCCAACTCAGCCAGCACCCCATTGCTCCTCCAATCGATCAGCTTCATCATGTGACCCATGTGGCTGTAGCTTTCATGAGTCCTGGCCTCTTCAATGAGCCCGGACGCACCGACTGGCCGTTATTCACTACTGTTGACGAGCTCCGAGCCAAGTTTGCCAAGGGAACCAAGATCATGATTGCCATTGGCGGTTGGGGCGATACGGTCGGCTTCTCGGTAGCCGCTCGTACCGACAAGGCCCGTAAGGCCTTCGCCGAAAACGTAGCCGCCATGGTCAGGGCTACCGGTGCCGACGGCATCGACGTTGACTGGGAATATCCAGGGTATGTTTGCCAGTGCACCCTGTAGCAGCAAAGGCTCGCTAACACAAGGCAATGCCGCAGTGGCAATGGTGAAGACTACAAGCAGGTGCCCAACTCGGCCAAGGCCTGGGAGATTACTGCTTACCCACTGCTCCTCGAAGAGCTGCGCGCCGCCCTGGGCCCAGACAAGGTGATTTCAGCTGCAGTGCCTGGTCTGAAGCGTGACATGCTCGCCTTCACCCACGAGATGATGCCACGCATAATGCACCACCTCGATTTTCTGAATGTCATGACGTATGACCTGATGAATCGACGAGACACCGTGACCAAACACCATACCGGAGTTGAGTTGAGCCTTGAGGCCCTCGACGCCTACATCGCCGCGGGTGTAGCGCCACAGAAGCTCAATCTGGGCTTTGCCTTCTACGTAAAGTATTTCCGGACGGAGCGTGAGGCTTGCGAACAGTCGGCCTCCCCGATCGGCTGTCCGACGCTTCTCCTGGAGGATCCTGACACGGGAGCCGACCTCGGACGCAGCGGTGCGTTTTCGTGGCATGACCCGGTGCCAGAAGAATTGGCCGAATCATTTCAAAGAGCGCTCAATCAAGGGACCTATGATGACAAGGGAGGCGGGTACTACTTTTGGGACAGCATTGAGGATATATGGTGGACTTTTGACACGGCCGATGCCATCAGGCGCAAGTTTCCCTCGATACTCAGTCAGAGGCGCCTTGGGGGCGTGTTCGCCTGGGGTCTGGGCGAAGACGCGCCCCTGTTCGAGCATCTGGCTGCACTAAATGACGGCTTGGAAAAGTACCATGAGGTAAGAGACGAGCTGTGAGAACTCATTGATTGCTTTCTCGCCGATTAGTTGCTACTTGTCAAGGTTGGTAGCATTTCATAAATGTTTATTGATTTGGATGACTGGAGCGCAGCTGGTAGGCCAGGATGGATTGCTTGGGGAGGCGACACATCCACCTTAGGCCCGGCTAGGATCCTGATTCTAGCAATCTCACATCGACGATTCAACGAAGTGTTGGCTTGGATCGGCTGACGCGTCGCAGACGGTGGGCTAATACTACGGAAGTAATGCGGAGGTAGATCTCGTACCCAACAGCTTTCCGGAACGCGGTTCGAATTTCAAACCAACGATTAGTTAGAAAGAAAGCTCTCTTGGGAAGTCCGCGCAGGAGTTGCTCTTGTGCGACTACCTAATGCATGGTTTTCGTTCCCTCATTATTTACCAGGTATGTGATCGCTACGGGAGGCGTTTACGTATAGAATACCCTAGATATCGTCGGTTCTAACCGCCCCAGTGTTCCTCTCCTCGTGGTTACTGCGATAGAGTACCATGGACGGGCTAGAGCCTCTACCGAGGCTGCGATAATACCGAGCAGCGGAATCTCAAGGTCTTGGCAACCCTTTGGAACTGGCCACTCGGGGTTGTTCCCTTCTCGGGATCAGGAGAGGCCTGCTTCCAACATCTCATTGGGCGGAACCCTGCCTGGCCTTGTCGCTAGCTCGGAGCTCCATGCCTATCCGGCCAAGCAAGGCGCTTCGTTCCGAGAGCGTCGACATTCGGATCACGGTCCCGGCCGGGTTGTCCCCGAGAATTCGGCAAGCTATCGAATGCAATAGCTGCGGGATGCAACCCTGCAATTATAGTCCCCGCGATGTGGCGTTCAACCGCTCTCCCGTTCTGCTTTCAACAGAGTCATAATTAGCTGATTCTTTATAAGTGTCGCTATACCCAGGGATGTGCTTCATCATGTCTGCCTTTTCCCCGCCGCCTGGTATTCCTCAAAGAAGTCCAGACCGGTGTTGACGTCTGGATCCCTCCACGCAGGTAGAGAATATCACAGCAAGATGCGGTCTCACCATCTTCTAGGGGCCATCCTGTCCATTGTATCCCCTTCCGTCTCTGCCCCAACAGAGTCGGCAAGAGCGCCGCGGCATGCGACAATTGTCAGCCGTCAGACAGTCAATTCAAATTACACTTTCATCATCGCGGGCGGCGGCATCGCCGGACTCACCCTTGCCGATCGTCTAACAGAGGATGCAAATGGTACGACGATAGTGTTTTACTGGCGTATATCTAGAGACCCCCTTTAGCTTGCTAACACGGAGCCGCGCACCGCTGCAGTGACTGTGCTCGTCGTTGAAGCCGGCCCGTTCGATCAAGGACAGGATGGGATCCTCGTGCCGGGCGCCTACGCGCCATACTACTACTTCTGGCCGAATCTTGTGACTGTCCCACAGACAGGTCTAAAGAACAGGGAGATTCCAACCATCGCTGCCCAGGTTGTGGGAGGCGGCAGTGTCATTAACGCCATGGTGTATCTGAGGTGCGCAAGGACAGATCTGCAGGCGCGTAACTGGGACGCCTGGTGCTAACTTATGCCAACAAATAGGGGTGATGCCGAAGACTACGATTCGTGGGGTGCGCTGGGGAATGCCAACTACAGCTGGAAGAACATGCTGCCTTATTTCAAGAAGGTAGGCGCGTCATGGCAGTTCATCTCCCCGGCGAGTCCAACGCTGACTTGTGGGTGTTACTCACAGAGCGAAAACTTCACTGCACCCAGTGCCGCGTTGGCCGCGGCGGGCAACATTACATGGGATGATTCGGTACGGGGCCACTCTGGTCCAGTGCAGTATTCATATGCCAACTACTTTTACCCAGGGAGTGGTAAATGACTCACCGTATGACTTGACTCATCGTCCGTACACGACGCTGATGGCTCACCTAGCAAACTGGTGGAACGCGGCCAAGGAGATCGGTCTCAAGCCAACCAAGGATCCCATGGCTGGAAAGAAACCAGGTACTGTACATGCCAGAACCTGGAGCAACCTGTAGCTTCAGCTGACCTGTGGCAGGTATCTTCTGGATGCCCTCAGACGTGGATGCTACCACCGGATTCACGAGGAGTACTGCTAGGCGAAATCACTATGACAGGGTTACGGCGTCGCGGCCAAACTACCATATCCTCCCATCCAGCATGGTCTCTAAGGTACTGTTCACCGGAAAGCGGGCCACTGGCATCAGCTATGTCCCGACGGCCGGTGGCGCATCACCCTCGAGCGTGTACGCGTCCAAGGAGGTCATCCTGGCCGCTGGCGGGTTAAACACCCCCAAGATCCTCCAGCTCTCGGGCATTGGACCCAAGAAGCTACTCAATCAGTTCGGAATTCCTGTTGTCGAGGACCTCCCTGGTGTGGGTCAAAACCTGCAAGACCAGCCCACCCTGACGGTACCATATACTTGTGCGTCATGCTGACTGCCTTGTCGCTTGGATTCGTCGTTTCTAACAGTCTTCTACTTGCGTAGTCAGCAACAACCTCGTCCCCAACTCGGGCAGCCTCATGACGAACGCCACGTACAACGCCGAGCAGCGCGCTCTCTACGACGGCCACCAACCGAGTGCTTACAGCATCGTTAGCACACTCAGCACCAACATTGGCGTGCTCTCGCTCCAAGACGCGACGTCTTCATACCAGCAGATTGTGAAGGAAGCAAAGCAGCAAGACCCTGCCCTCTCACTTCCAGCAGACGTCGACCCGACCGTTCTCAGGGGCTACCGCGCCCAGCGCGACGCCACGTTGAAGCAGTTCGAAAGCTCCACGATCGGGGTCGGCTCCCTGCATTGGGGCACCGCCGACTCGGCGCTCGTCTACCACTTCAAGCCGCTCAGCCGGGGCTCAGTCAGGATCAACTCGACCAACCCCCTAGACAATCCGCTCATCGACTACCGCACGGCCACCGACCCGACGGATGTCAAGGTGTACACGGCGCTGTTTCGTAAGCAGCGGCAGCTGTTCTCGGCTCCGTCGATGCAGGCGCTTGGGCCGGTCGAGGTGGCTCCGTTCGGCGGAAATGTGACTTCGGATGAGCAGATCGCAGCAGTCATGCGCGACCAGATCAACCCGTCCAACGCCCACCAGTGCTGCACGGCCGCCATGCTGCCGAGGAACCTTGGCGGCGTCGTGTCCCATGAACAGAAGGTGTATGGTGTCACCGGGTTGCGTGTTGCGGATATCAGTCATTGGCCCATGCAGATCTCAGGAGCGCCCATGGCGAATATGTATGGTGCGGCTGAAAGGGTGAGTGTTGACCTCGGACAATTCAGTGGCGTGGAAAAACTGGAAGTGAATCTTGCTAACAGCGTGCAGCTCGCCGATCTCATTAAGAAGGAATACTGCCTGGCCGGAGCTTGCTCGAAGTAACCGAGTTCCTTATATCCTAGCAACTTCTCGCTTGAAGTTGACGAGCTTGGACAGGTGTTGGCGAAACTGGTCGGGCTGTAGTAGTGCGAAGCACAGTTTGCTAGTATTACGTTTCTCTCATATCGAGCAGCCATAGCTCCTCATTAGGCCAGAGGGAAGATGGGACCCGAGGAATGTCACGCTTGTATGCCGCGCCTAATGCTTGCTTGAACGTACGGGAATACCGTGCCTCCCCAACCCCAAACGCCCTTAACAGTCCTGCATCTTGTGATCGCTCATGAAAGCAGTGCGCTGGAAACAGAGCCCTAGGGATATGCATGTAGAGGGGTAGAAAACAAGGCAAAGATCAGGTTCCTCCTCGCGCCGAGTAACAAAATAGATCGAGCTGGGAGGCGGACACGGCCAAGAACGCTTTGAGTGTCACAGAATCTGTTGTTACTCTTCAGTACGAATAAGTGAGTCGGAGGGCTTGACCCTCTGCGCCCATTCCCTGCAGAGATGTCAGCGAGCGAAGTTCAGCTGCTAGATGGACTGCAAAAACCCATCTACTCACGTCCAGCTTCCATCGTAAACCTTCCTCTTCTCGGGTGACCCGTACTGGGCCTCGTTCAACGCCGTCTCGATCACACAGGCCGTCACTCCGGTCCCGCAGCTGGAGATGATGGGCCTCGCAGGGTCCACACCCTTCTTCACAAACACCTTCTTGAGCTTATCGGGCGGCAGAAATGCCTTGGTCTCTGGGTCGAGAACTGCGTCGAAGGGGATGTTGACTGAACCCGGGAGGTGGCCCGAGGGCAGGCCGGGTCGAGGTTCGGGATCCCGTCCGGACCAGCGGCCGTAGGACCGGGCGTCCAAGACCTGCACGCCCTCGGTGCCCTCTTTGTTGTAGTCCTGCGCGACCTGGCGTACCTCCTCAAAGCTGGCCACCTTGACCTCGTCCATCTCGGGGATCGGATATGTGCCACACTCGATGGTCCAGACGTTGCCCGACTCGGTGGGGAAACCCTGCTGCACCCACAGCCGGAAGTTGTTGAGAATGTGCACGTTCGGGTGGCCAAAGACCTTCATGGTCCAGGCCACGCGGGGCGCGCTGAAGATGCCCAGCTCGTGGCTGTCGTAGACGACGACCGTGTCCTCGCGGCGGATGCCCAGCTCGCTCATGGCCTCGGCAAAGTTCTTGGGCGTGGGGAGCATGTGCGGGTAGGGGCTGCGCTTGTCGATGACCTTGTCGAGATCGAAGAAGCGGGCCTTGGGGATGCGCTTCTCGCGAAACACCTGGATGCCGGTGCGGCCGTGCGGGTCGTTGGGGAGGAACCATGAGGCGCAGAGCGGGATCACGCGCGGCTCGGACGAGATGGGCGACGGCGGCCGCTTCTTGAGGGCCTCGGCGAGCTCCTGCGGAGTGACGAGGTAGCTGGAAAAGGACCGGCGGGAGGCGGCTCCCGCTTTGGCGGTAAGGAGGGTGAATCTGACTGAAGTCCGACACGGCTGTTGGGAACCGAATTGCGATAGTGACACCCGCAACGGGTGCAGGGTTGTTAGGTACGCCATAGCAAGAGACGGCGGGCTGGCAGCCGCGGGCTGCGTGGTGCTCGTCCTCTTGATAACTCGTGGGCTGACAGGAGCGAGAACAGAACGAAAAGAACCTGTACGTTGCAAGCGATTTCAGTCTGATAACTTAGTCCAACCAGTTCATTCACAATTGACAGCAAATTGCTGCTCTGTGGCCCATGAAACCTGGACTATTTTCAATTGGGAGAGGCGAAGTCTCCCGCTAGGGGGTATGCAAGCTGTTGGGGCTTCCGAGACGCCCTCGATTCTTCGAGGGGTTGGCACCTCGCTTTTCTTTGTCAATGACCCGTTCAGGGCCGAGACGGGGAGGAGATTCACCGGGGTTGTGGGATCGGGGAGCTTGGGCCACTGTCCATGACTCCATTACGCCATGCCCCACGGTGGTGCTGATAAGGAACACAGATCACCTCCACCTAACTGTCGTGTGCTGTAATTGATGTAACCTCTCTGTAGCTCCGTACATACTCCGTAACTTAACACTACGGTACAACCAAAACACATCCAACAACTTGGAAGGGATCGTTCCAACATATCAACCCTCAAAAACTTGTCTGTGGCACACAAAACCGTACTGCTGCCATCCGACAATGAAGATAAAGATCAAGAAGTGGAATGCCGTTGCGACTTGGCGGTGGGATATCCCCGAAGACGATGTATGCGGTATCTGCCAGGTCCACTTTGACGGAACATGTCCGGCCTGCAAATATCCCGGCGACGACTGCCCCCTGCGTGAGTTGAGTCCCGACCCGTGTATAACAATCTCAAGAGAACCTTGCTGACTTCGTTTGTACGTTAGTGTCTGGGAAATGTGGCCACAACTTCCACATGGTTTGTTACGCGCCTATTCTCTCTTCTCGGCTTGTGGGACTAATATGCCGGGCGTTATTTGCAGCACTGTATCCTCGAGTGGATAAAACAAGATTCCGCCAAGGGCCAGTGTCCCATGTGTCGTCAAAGTAAGCCCCGTTGTCGTTGTCATGGTTCTCTCTGGCAGTTGAACATCCTCAGCATCACTGACTGTGATACAGGATTCGAATGGACTGAGCAAACAAACGAGACATCGATGATGGACACCACTTCGATTCCCTTAGATACCCAGTGATGCTGGCCCAGGCGATCAAGGGTCGCCGCCCACATGTATCATGTTTTTGTGAGATACAAGGGTAGGTAATCGCAATACAGGACCAGGCAGGCCATTTGCTGAAATGGGAGTTAGCGTTGATGTCCTCCCAAAACACGAATTGATAGTAGCATTACACTACAATCGAAGTGGGAACCTGCCTTGGTGTATTTGGCGTAGTAGAGGACATACGGTAGTATCTTTGTAAACTTTGAGTTGTACAGTACAGTAGCTTAGCGTTATCACTTTAGCTGTCGTCCAGCCAATCCATTTCTATACGGTAGCGGGGTGCCGGATCGCGCACTAACGCTCTTAGGTCCAAGGTATGTATCATTGTATTTATAGACATCCATGCTTCTAGCCTGGACAATCCTGCCGGTAGCCTTACCAGACAACCTCTCAACAGCTCACCTTATACCTAACTGGATGTCAATCTGGATTCGTTCGATGGGCATTCTGCCTCGAGCCCACCTCTTATTCAGCAACCCTAAATCCGCCTAGCCTGCACTGTCTCAGCTATTAGAAGACGCACCATGCCGCGTCCGGTCGTGGCTTCACCCACAAGTTACGTGCGCCGTCAACATCAACACCTCCATGACCACCACTGGACACCGCCACACATTCTTTGACACTCCTCCCGTCCGACGTGATCTTCCCGAATGCACCACGAGCAATGGCCGATCCCGGCACTGATCGCCCCGCCGCCGCCGCCGGACACTACCACGCCTCTTCCATCCCGCCGAGCCCGCGGCCCTCGGTAGCCAGCCGCGCCAGCCGGTCCAGCCTGCGCCGCGAACAGGAACGCCAAGAAGCCCTGGCACAAGCTGCAGTTGCTTCCCGCCCGGCGTCCGTGGCATATTCCTCATCACAACCCGTCGCAGCCGCAGCAGCACCCTTCGCAGGAGAACGAGAAGCTCCTGCTCCTTCTCTCTCGCCCCCGCAACAACAGCAACCGCCGCCGTTCTCACCGCTCTTCACTCTGCTCACGTCTACCTCGCACGCCTCAAACCGCCAAACAGTCCACCATCCGACGGTGCATTACGTGTTTGCCGACGATGACCCGGAGCTCCTGACCGCCGCGCTGGCGCACCACCATCGCGGGGCCTACGACGATGACGACGCCAACGGCGACGACGATGATGACGACAACGACCGGGCCCGTGATCGCGCCGTCATCCTGGACATGGAGCCCACGGCGGACGGGTCCGGGCTGGAAGTGACCTGGGCCAGCAGCCTGTCGCCCGACTGGGCCGTGACCTCTGCGCGCCTGAGCAGCATGGCTATAGAAGGAGGAGGTGCTGTAGGCGGCGGCGGCGGCGGCGACGGGGGGGTTGCGGCCGGCGGTGCCCCCAACAGCGGGCTGGTTCTGAAGATTGAGGGCGTGAGCATCGAGCCATCCTCCTCCTCCGGGGGTCCCATGGCCGCAGCGGCAGCGGCAGCGGCAGGAGGCAGCAACAAGGGCGTGACGCCGCCCGAGGGGACAGAGCTACAGTCTTCTTCTCCAGGCATCGCGGGTCGACAGCAACAAGCAACACCAGCCGTCCAAGAGTACACCGATCTGCTGCACGAGTTTGACAAGCGGATGGGGGTTCTGCGGAGGGTGGTCGAGGCTGGTGCGGCAAGACAGCGAGCTGCTGCTGCTGCCGCCGCCGCTGCTACCGGGGACGGGCTCAACCAGGTCTCGGAGGCCACTACCGTGAGGAAAGGATGAGCGGCAAGCCGGTTTTCATTCAGCCGAGGCCGCCGATGATGATTCACAAGCAATGAGACCGACGTCCAGCCGGTACACTCTCCTTAGAGCTCAGAGAAGGCAGCTTCAAATCCACGCTGGCCCTATGTTAAGGGAGCGACCTACACGGCGAGCTCCATGGCGGGAGCTCAGGTCGTTGGAGCCTGATTGTGTTTGGCGCATCTGCATGGGATCTTATACCAGAAGATAATCATCTGCAATCATGTCCACGCCCAGTATTCTTCGTGCCTCACAAATAGAGTAAGTAAAGAAGTAAAGTCATAGGTTCCTGGTTTGAGTATGCTGCCCTTTAGAGGACATATAAATCCCGAACCTAGCAGACGCGAACAGCATGATTTTTATTACAATGCCCTATACAGCGGTGCGGAATGACAAGAAACCTGGGGGTACCCTGTAACGCCTGATATTTCGCCAACAGCACGCAATGCTAAGACTCCCCAAGAAAGCAAAGTAATCCAATTGGCAAACCAACCAAATCTCGCAGTGGTCGACAACCCCGCCTGTCGACTGGCAGAAGAACGGGCGTCTGGGTTGGGATAGATAGCGTCTACCCAAAGCGCCTAGACATTCCCGCAGCACGTCAAACAACGCATACCAACGGAACGGGCTGGGGCTGGCAGCGACGTTTGAAACTCTTCAACTTGGCTGCGGCATAGCAGGAAGAGGTTCCGTTCTTTCCCGATGAACAAGCCACGCGGGGAGATATATAAATATCAGGACCGAGCCGTGCTATTCGCTCCGCAAGGCCCCGCCCATACCAAGAAGCGTCGCAAGCATTGGTCAGGGAGACAACTCATTTGTCGGCCCCGGTTGGGTCGGCACCGTCCAAATCGACAACGAACCGCTTCTCAGCGGCTACATTTCCCAGTCTCGAGATTCGTCGCCTTGTAGTCGGGGGGATGATGTGGTCGATCGAACGGGCTACCGGCTGGTCATTGGCAAACTCGATGGAGCGGGCCGTATTCATCTGCAGATCAGCCAGGACATCTCGTTGAAGGAGGCTGCGCTTCTTATTGCCGCCGCCTTGCGAAGCGCGGTTGACCATGATATATGCGACCACGGCAACGACGATGATAACAACGATGGCAACTGGATATACCGGTTAGTGATCAAAGACGACGCAAGACGAGGACCAAAGGATGACGTACCGCAGATACCCAAGCAAATCCACTTCTTCTTGCGCGTCTTCCTTGCCGTCACGACGGCCGACTCCAGCTGCTCGTTCGCCTTGACCATGTCTTCGGCAGCCTGTTCGGCCTGTGTATCGATTTGGGCGATTGTCACTTCCTGCTTGGCCAGCAAGACCTGCATATCCTGCATGAGGTCCAGGAGTTCGCCCAATCTCTTCTCAATCTCCAACATTTCCTGATGACGCTGCCTGACGGCGCCGAGGACCTCGTTGGCCTGGGCCTGGCGGGCGTTGCGCATGAGCGCTTGCTGGAAGACCTGATCGCTGCTGCTGTTCTCGACGGCCTCGCGGACCTCGGCGTCGGTGGCATCGGGACGAACGATGCGGAACTGGCGCTCCACCTGGTTCCGCGTCTCGGTGCGGTATCCCGATTCCAGCTCTTGATATTTTTGAATTGCGTCTCGGAGCCGCTTCTCGACGAAGCGCACCTGGGAGGCATTCATGGACTGGCCGCTCGCGGGATCGGACTTAACTTCCCGAACTTGTTGGGTCAATTTTCGGTACTGGGCCATGGTTTCCTCGGTCAACGCGTCCAGCTCCTGCTTGGTCGCCGAGTTGCCGGATTCGCTGAGCGATCGCTTCTGCAGCATAGCAATCCGGTTCAGCTTGCTCTCAACCTCGCTGACCCCGTTGTTGATTTCTGAGCATCGTTGAAGGATTGGCTTTTGGCCCCCTTGGTTGAACGACGCCATCTCGACGTTTGGAGCTGCTTATAATCCGCGGTTAGGAATCTACGCCTTGTGATCGAACCCCTTAGTCTTCACTCACAGTTGTATCCTGCAGCATTTCGGTCGGAGAACGGATTGGCATATCCCCTGCAGAGCTTGTCAGTTCGAGCTCACCCTCCCCCGTAGCCAGGACTTGAGTAGACGATCTAGTGATTCGAAGGTTTGCGTACCCGTTGCTGCCGCCATTGTTGTTGTACGAATTGTACGAGTTGTTGTACCCGCCGTACTGGTGTGGGATTAGCCACGACTCTATCTGGTGGTGGAAATGGATGACAGCGACTGACACTCATCTTGAGGAATCAGGGCCCAGGCGCCCTATATGGACAGTCGTGTACGTGTGAAGGCACCGTGGCACGGGGACGCGAATCGAGAACGCTGAGTAGTTGCCGTTGTACGGGTTCGGAGCTTTTTAGTACTAAGGTATTGAAGCTATCATAAGAAAATGCGAAGACCGTGGGAGCGATCGAAAAGAATAGGGAAACAAATCTAAGAAGGCCTGCAAGAATTGGAAGTTGTGGAGGGAACAGTTTGGTAAAATGAGGGCGGTAAGATCCTCAGGAGGCCGGACCCAAAGAAGGTTAGGGGGGTGTGGCGCGGTCTCACAAGAGGCTGTTCTTTATTGCTGCGGTATCCGTACTTCGTAATTGTTCTGTCCAATTGTTCCCTTGGCGACCGACCCGTCATGCAGCAGCCAACGAGACAAAGAGGAAGCGCTCGGCTGTGTGTGGGCACAGCCAGTGGACGGTGCGTAGGCTCGGCAGGGTCCAGTACAGGGCCTGAATCGCGGGTGAATCACGACCAAGCGACTTGGGACTGTGCAACTTGACAGGCAGGGGTGCATCTGGCTAGCAAGGCTCGGCCTGCAGCCACTGGAACCCCATGCTCCGGCCAGACCCGGCGACAGAAGGCGTTTCAGAACGGGGATCGACAGGAACACCCACTGGTTCCATACGTGCGACAACGTTGAAATGACCCGCATAGGGGAAGCCCTCCACTAAGCAAAAATTCCAGGTTGTTGCTTGGTGCACCCGATTTGGTAACAAATCCCAATCTTCACTGGACAGCATTTTGTCTCTGTGAATATCATGTACTGTATCCGTACTGCTGATTGGCATTTGGGATATCGACCTGTTGTTGAGTACCGATATATACGAAGTACAGTATGTACGTACCTACATACACTAATCTTTTAGTTCCGTCCCAGCCTGGGGTGCTTCGCGAGCATCAGCCCCAGTGTGCCGGCAGCTAGACTCGTAGGGGAGGTTCCATGTGCTTGTACGGAGTATGCATCATCCTAGCATAATGTTCCATGCTAGACCAGTCTCTAGCTCACCGCTAGGATGCGTTCACCCCGTGGTGGGATGTCATTTAGTTGCTTATCATCCGAATCCTAGGTATATCGGCAGATCCATATGTATCTACATTCTATCCGTACTTTTGGAGTCAAAACTGCTTGCAACAGTTACCGTCATGGCCATCTTGGTCCTCTGTGCCATAAACCTAAAATCAGGGTCAAAAAAAGGTTCACATTTTC
The DNA here is from genome assembly GCF_033297395.1 of Canariomyces notabilis. Taxonomy (NCBI): domain Eukaryota; kingdom Fungi; phylum Ascomycota; class Sordariomycetes; order Sordariales; family Chaetomiaceae; genus Canariomyces; species Canariomyces notabilis. The sequence goes on from NW_027041855.1 coordinate 293,927, forward strand.
ACCCCACTTACACAACCGCGTCTTACAACACGTCTTCCACAATACCACCCACAACATTCAAACCACCACATCTTCGTCAATTCAAAGCCAAAATACGTGGTTTTGG
>NW_027041855.1:294852-318889 GCF_033297395.1 Canariomyces notabilis
ATCTAGGTTCAGGACTACCCTCCTTACAGCCTAGACCCCAACCCCATTGAGCACGTCTAGAAGAAAATGAAGGAAATCCTATATAGGGACTTCCCTAGCCTACATTTACTCAAGAACGAAGCAAATATCGCCAGAATAGAGGAGGCCCTAAGGGTTGCATGAGAGAGGGTCCCACAGGACCTCATTGACAGGCTGATTGATTTCATGCCCAGGCGCTTGGCTGCAGTAAAGAAGGCAAAGGTCTGGTATACGAGGTGTTGAAGGCCTGTCAAATAGCTTCATTTTCATCGTATTTGCAGTGCCATTGGCCTCGAATTGACGAAGATATAGCCGTTGGAATGTGGGTGGTCAATTGTGGGTGGGTGCGCCAAGACGAGTGTGAACCTTTTTTTTGACTATAACTTTACATTGGATCTGAGCAGATGCGGAGACGCTGGGCGATTGGCCTAATAAGAGCCAGCGAAGAGATGATGTAGCCGTTCGACATGCCATTGCGCCCATGGCTCTTCGTGACATCAAATATCAGATGAACTCGCTCTCCAGTCAGCACCATACTTCTTTCCATTGAACTCTTTTCATCACTAATTCTCCCCAACCGGACTCTCATTCCTTGATGCAATACAGTCCCACGCAAGGGACGAGAGATGTGTGGACTAAAATATGAGCAAAGCTCTTCTTGCATCTCTCATTGGGACCCCTGTCCTCCAGTTCCGGGGATCAACGGGATCGTCTTGTCTCGCCATGCGTGTCAGACGACGGCATAGGCCGAGGCATAACTCACACTAAAGTCCCACGGCTTTTTTACTAAATTGCTCCTTTGGTACTGGATGAACTTAAACCTGCATTTCCCATCCTCTTGTCCACCGTTCGCTAGCGCTTCCATCGCCGCCATGACAACCCCGATGGGATGCCGTCCGCAGACGGTATTGTTGGTGTCGGCCAGCACTTTGTAGAATTCGTGGTGCGCACCAGACTGGACCGCATCCATGGCCATCTGATCCAGCACCTTGATGACCTCGTGAATCTCGGGACTCTCAGGATCCGCGGCCACCTGGCCCCAGTCTGGCCGGACCCGCAGAAACTCGGGTCTTGAACCCCTCGCCCTCGGTGCATCCAAATCTCGAATCGAGCCGTCGTGATATTCCGGCCGGTAACTAAACCGCAGGCCCCAGTGGCAAAAATCAGACGAGACGATCCAGGCGGTTTCCGGGTCCTTGAGGTACGGTGCGAGAAGATTGCCAAACGACCTTTCCTCGTCTTCGGATCCGTCGCCAACGAGAATGGGAACGATGGGCGGGAACTTGCTGCTGTCACCATCGAAGGTCTGCTCGAGCCTCTTCCACAGGTATGGGATATGCATCTCCAGAGAATGTTCGTCCACGTCCTTACGAGGTGGCATGTCCGAGAAGCGACCCGTCTGCCTAAGCTCCGAAGTGGTGGCTTTGTCCACAACCAGGTCTCCGAACGGAGTTGCGTACTTGTCGAATATCGTGAGGGCACAACCGCGTAGGTAGTAGGTGTGAGAGGGCCCGAGGACGAAGACTCGTTTCGCAGCGCTGAGATCGAGCGCCTTGTAAGCCCAAGCGGCGCAAGGCCCTGAATACGAATACCCAGCGTGGCTGCCGAAATGTGAGAAGACATCATTCTGGGGAGAAAGAATGCCATGTCTCAACCTACGGAGCGATTATGACTCTCGCACCGGGGACTGGGAGGCTGCTGCCATCCACCGTTGCTGGCACACTGCCTAGAAACTTGTCGAGCTGAGCGGATAGCTCAGCGGCGTCATCATCGTACCAGGACCCGGCATGGCTAGCCTCCCGTGTTCCCATTATAACCGTGCAAGAAACTAACAGACTGATGATTTTAAAGCAGCGAGTGAGTAAGGCAACCAACGAAGGGATCAATCTAGGATTCGAGGTACGTTCTTGTTAAAGGGATGGAATGGGGCGGGGTAGATACCTTGGAAAGGTAACCACAGCTTGCCCCGCACACACCCACCATCAAAGCTCATGCAGCGCTGACATCACTCCCATTACACCGCGATTGGCTCCGTGTATAACCCCCTGGCAGCGTTTGCTGCCCGACTTGTCCTTGAGCTGTGTAAACAATCAACTTGGACCATGGCAACAGAAGACACCACTTCGGGCAGTAAACGTTCACATGGAAGAACTCCCAACGCCAGCTGCCACCAACAAAGTCGAATCCGATCGGGTAACCTGACACCCCAACAGCCCCGGCACAGTTAACCTCCCAATGCCCTTTCCTTATCATGCGCATAACGTCATGTTCAATACATGCGGAGCAAAGCCCGTCAAAGCAACGCGTCACCGACCAGCGCAGGCTAGACACCGCCGGTGTTCTCCCAGGTTGCTCACGGAGCAACTACCGCAGACCGACTTCCCGCAGGCGCCGCAGACATGGCCGTATATGTCTACGTCTGCCGTTCCTAACCCGTAGCCGTCAATGTCCATCGCGACGAAGTCCCCTTCGTCGTCCAGATTCCCGCCGTCTAGCCTCGCATCGCAATCTTCGCACCTCGTTGATACTGAGGTGCTCCTCCCGCCCGCAAGAGATGTGACAGACGAGGCGGGCGAGGACGCGGCCGAGCTTGTCGCCGGCGGCCGGGGCAGGTTCCAGAAGGAGTGCAGTGATCGCTGCTGGCTGCGGGCGCCGTTGTGCTGGCTTGCCGCGTGGGTGTGGGGTTGGATGAAGGAGCTCGCGGTGTTGTTCACGGCCCTGGGCGGCGTATGTGGTGGCTGCTGCTGGTGCTGCTGCGCCGAGTAGAGCAGGCCGAGCGTGTGTTCTGAGGACAAGGTAGGTTAGCATGAATCACTGTGGCGGTAGTACACACGTGGGCCAGCTCGGCGGCTCAACATACGGTAGACCTCCGTCTCGGACGGGCGGTTGTCGCGGAAGCGCTTCATCGTGCGGCTAGGGAGATGAGATGGCGTGGACAGCCGCGGCGAGAAGAAACCCCGTCTCGCCGTGTCCATTGCTGACATGGCGTTGAAGTTGAAACTGTTGCCGTCTGTCCGTGAGGGTGATGAAAACGCGGAGGATGCAAATGATATCTCCGAGTCGGATCTTTTTCGCTTGGTGACCATGGCGGTAAGCAATAGATGTAGATTCAATGTTAAGTGATGATGGATAGCGCAAGCAAATACAATTGATAATCCCGAGTCCGATGCTGGGCAGCACACGAATGCAAGTCCCGAAGGCACGGATTGTTGAGGCAGATTGTATAATGGCTCGGCAGGCGCGTGGCCAATAATGGCAGAATAGAAAGAAGCTCGCTCGCGTCAATTGAGGGGTGATGGTGGGAATGACGCGTGTGAACCGCGACTCTAGTCAATTAGAGACGCGAACTTTGTTAGAGGGTTGGTCTGTGCTCCGAGCTTCGGCTTCTGTTCTGGAGACCGTACTTCGTAGATGTACGGCGTACTGTTGTAAAGTACTGTATTCGGAAATTACATGTACTGTACAGTATTGAAACTTACACCGAGCTTCGTGGAGTCGGTGGGGCACGAGGTACTCAGTACAAAATCATGATCGAACTTGCTCCCTCGAATTCATCTCCATTCTCCAATACCTAAGTACCTGAAATCACATGTTAGTGAACGCTTCTATTAACCAGCCATCCCTACCAAAGAGGGCGCAAAGGCTCTGGAGCTTTACTCCATGTCGAGTTTTGGGTAGTGACTTGTGCATAGGCAGCTTGACCATTTATCCTCGCCAACTCTAGAGTATCGATATTCATTCTTAATACCCCGCAACCATCACAGACTCACTTTCCCAAGCCTGATGGTGAAAGTGGAAGTACCGCCCGGTATCACCCCGGGAAGTTGTAGTGATCGACTGCGGTCGGTAGTATGAATGGCAGGCCGAACCGAGGTCATGTTTTCCCAGTTTCCGCAATTGGTAACGGGGCGCCCAGAGCCCCATTCCCGAGGGTGCATGCGGAGAAGGCCGTCGTCGGCAGGCACAGGCGGTAGATGATGATTCTTTCGCTGCCCACGTCATCGTCATTCTATCTCGATGCTTTCCGAGATGAGGGGGAATAACAGCTCCGGGTCGTGCTATATAAGCAAGGAGTCGCCAGGGTGACCTACCGTTTGGCTCACCCGCAGCACTGCACCCAGTTGTTCAGCGCGGTCCAACTCACAGGGTACAGTACCGCCTTTCTCCCCTACGATATCATGGCGGCCGCCGCCTTTCTGTTCGGGGTGGCGGTGCAGGCAGCGCTCTCTGCCGCCTCCAGACCCTGTTCACCGGACAGCTTCCGCGATGCGCTCCCGCCGTCCGCCAGCGTTCTCTCAGCTGTCTCTGTTGCCAATGGCGGCCAATTCGGTGAAGGTGCTGCGAACCTCCCATATCCCACCTCTCCCACCAACTTGCCCGAGTTGTGCGCCGTCATTGTCAACGTCTCGAGTTCGGCCATCTCCAACTACCGCTTCGGTCTTTTCCTCCCTACCCAGTGGAACTCGAGGTTCCTGGCAGTGGGTAATGGAGGTTTCGCGGGGGGTATCAACTGGCTTGACATGGGAGCTGGGGTACGCTACGGCCATGCCGTCGTCTCGACTGACACGGGCCACAACTCTACCAGCGGCGACTTGACCTGGGCCCTGAATAATGAGGAGAGAAAGATCGACTTTGGCTATCGCGCCATGCACGGTTCGGTCACGCTGGGCAAGAAGCTGGTTGAGGCTTACTACGAGAAGAAGATCACGTACTCGTACTACTCTGGTGCCTCGACCGGCGGGCGGCAGGGCTTGAAGGAGGCCCAGATCTCCCCAGACAGTTTTGACGGCCTCGTTGTCGGTGCCCCTGCTTGGTACACCAGCCATTTGCAAACGTGGTCCACAAGGGTTGGCGTGCGCAACCTCCCTGTATCGGATAAGAAGCATGTCAATGCCTCGCTCTTCAGCGTCATTGGCGAGGAAGTCATCCGCCAGTGCGACGGGAAGGATGGCCTGAAAGATGGCATTGTCAGCCGCCCTGACAAATGCAACTTCAGCCTTAAACCTTTGCTCTGCAGCTCACGAGGGGCCAACAAATCAGCGTGTCTAACCAAGGAGCAGGCGGAAACGGTGCAAAGCTTCTACGGCGACTACTATGCTGAAGGGAAATTCGCTTTCCCGGGACTCGAACTCAGCTCTGAATCTCAATGGGCTTTCCTTCTGGGCGGGTCCGCCCCCAGCAGCTACGGAGACGGCTATATCCAATATTTCCTGTACAACGACCCGAGCTGGCACTGGGAGCAATTCAATGACAGCATCGTATGGCAGGCAGACGCAGCAGATCCGGGAAACTGCACGGCCGACGACTACGATATGACTGCAGTCAAGGAGAGCGGGGCCAAAATTCTCTTGTATCACGGCATGGCCGACGCCCTAATCCCACAGCGCAGCTCCGACGTCCTGTACGAGCGCATAGCGGCGTCTATGGGTGGTGTTGGGGCTTTACAGAGCTGGTTTCGATACTTTTTGGTTCCCGGCATGCAGCACGTTACCGGCACTGCGGTAGACGCGCCGTGGTATTTTGCCGGCCCGAACTCGCAGGCGCGGCTGGGCACTGCAGTCTACTCTACGCCGGGATTTGAAGACGCCCGGCATGACGCGTTGCTCGCCATGATGGCGTGGGTTGAGAACGGCACTGCAATCGACGAGCTGGTTGCCACGACGTGGAAGGATTCTTCGGATCCGAGTTCAGGGGTACTTAGACAACGGCCTATCTGCCCCTACCCAAAACGGCAGACATATAGGGGCAGGGGGAATCCGGATGTGCCCGAGAGTTTCTTTTGCAAATGATGGACAACATTTACCGTGTAGTTTATCTGGCCAGGCAGGCTCAGAGGTTCTATCCGGTGGGATGTCGCAGGGCCAGATTCACCCACTTGGCATTTATTTGTACACTCATACCTCGGTATGTAAAAATGTAGGTACTATACGTATGTAACATATGCAATCAACGATGTTTCCGAAACTGACTTCTGGGTGGAAATTGCTGGTCCCGTGATCTGGCGTAGAAGGCATAACGCGCCTAAACACGTCGCGCCAGCCCCCACTTCGACCTTACTCCAACACACCGCTATCACGACAAATTCAAGTAGCTCTACGTGTCACCACCGGTGACGCACAGCTCTGGTGCCACTGTTGTTGTCATGGAACTCCGGGCTGTATTTCGCTCAAGACGCAGCAGGTTCCTCTTGATTGACGTTCCGATATGACCTCGGGGGACCAGGACGGAACGGAACGCGTCATAGCGGCCGAGGCCCGGGAACATGCCTCGCTCAAGTACTCGCTGCTGGGTCCGTCACTAACAAAGGCCGGCCAGGAGTCGGTTGATCAATCAAAGGTACGGCCCCTGGCCCTCGACCCCCGACCCCCGACCCCCGACCCTCGACGCTCGACCCTCGACCCTGCCCACCTTCTAATTTGCCTGGCCGGGGTTTCTAATATCATGACCACGTCCTAACCACATGCTCGTAGGTCTCAGAGATCATCTACAATGCTTCCAAGGGCTCCAGGTTCTTCAACCGCGAAGAGGAGAAGGACAAGATTCTGACGGCGAAAATCGACAACATCCTCGCCAGGAAGAAGCAGCTCGAAACCATCGACCTAACCCGTGAGCTCCGGGCAGCCGACAACCTTCTAGCCCAGTTGGAGCTGTCGCGCGACCTGACGCAGCACATTGTGCACATTGACTGCGACGCTTTCTATGCCGCTGTCGAACTGCTGGATCGGCCGGAACTAGAGGACATTCCGTTCGCCGTGGGCGGCGGCGTCCTGACCACATGTAACTATGTAGCCCGAAAATTCGGCTGCCGTAGCGGTATGGCCGCATTCGTGGCCAAGAAGCTCTGCCCGGAGCTAGTCATTATCCCGCTCAATTTTGACAAGTACAACGCGAAGGCAGCTGAGGTGCGCGACATCTTGGCCGACTATGACCCGCGGTTCGAGAGCGCCAGCATCGACGAGGCGTACCTAAACATCACCGAATACTGCGCCGAGCATAACATGGATCCCGCTGAGGTTGTCTCCCAAATGAGGAGAGAGATACATGAAAAGACACTCATTACCGTGTCGGCCGGCATTGCGGCGAACGCACGGCTTGCCAAGATCTGCTCCAACATGAACAAGCCCAATGGGCAGTTCGTCCTCCCCCGGGAGCGCGGCGCCATCATGGAGTTTATGCGCAGCCTGCCCTGCCGCAAAGTGAATGGCGTCGGGCGCGTCCTGGAGCGTGAGTTGGCAGCAGTTGGTGTCAGTACCTGCGGTGACGTCTACGCCCAGCGCAAGTACTTGAATCAACTCTTTGGCCAAAAGACTTGCGAGTTCCTCTTTCGCTGCTATTTAGGTCTGGGTCGGACCAACGTGCAGCCGGCGGAGGAGTACGAGCGTAAAAGCGTCGGCACTGAGAGCACGTTCCGGGACATGGACGATCCGGCCCAGATGTATGACAAGCTCCGAAAAACGGCAGAGGAGCTCGAGGCAGATATGCGGAAGGCCGAATGTAAGGGGCGCACCCTTTGTCTCAAGGTGAAACTACATACCTTTGAGGTCCTCACACGCCAGGTCGCCACCCCAAAGGCAGTGTTCCTGGCGGATGACCTGTACAACTTCTCATTGCCAATGCTGGTGAAACTTCAGCAAGAAATTCCCGGCTTAAAGCTACGCCTGATGGGACTGAGGTGTACCCATCTTGTCAGCACCAAAAAGCCAGACACGCGGGCCTTCTTCGGGCTGAGGCCGCGGAAATCTGAATCCGCTGGCTCTATTGAGGGGGGCAACGAAGAGGGCAAGTCCGCAGACAGCAGCAGCGAGGAGCGAGACGAGCCCAATGCCGAGCACAACCCAGACAGGATGAAAGGCCCCTCTTCTCGCAGACACGGAAAGGAGATTCTACCCAATCCAACAAGGGAACAATCAAAACCCGCGAAGGCCGAGGAGGAATGGTGGGACTGTCCCGTGTGTTCTAGGCCCCAGCCTGCCAACGAGAGGCAGTTTAATGAACATATTGATCTCTGCTTGTCGCGGCAAGCCATCCGCGACACAGTCCAGCAGGAGGCAGTCACCCAACAACCGCGTGACAGACCTCCTACAGAGGCGAAGAAAGTTAGGGATAAGAAACGGGGTAGGCCTGCGGCAGCTGCACAAGCAGGGGCAGATCCCAGGCAGAAGAAGCTCTGTTTTGGATAAACTCGGCCGTGGTGGGAGTTTTGTCTTCATATCTGTGATTTATTGCTTAGACATTTCTATAGGGGCGGTTTGTGCCGTGTAAAGCTCCCGGCAATGGCTAGGGTGATGACTATGATGATGACTATGACAGTTCCAAAGGGCTCAAACGCCTCGAAACGCCTCGCTATAAGCAAGCTTGTCAATCCATTCTTTAACCGACTCTCCCGTGTGCATGTGCAATACAATAAGGCAATAAATTCATCAGCTCCAGGCGTCGACGGCAACCCTCTGATTGGTTATGATCCTCCTGATGCGCTGGTCCTCTTCCTCCTCGTGGTGGAGCCTTTCCCCGGGCAGGCGCACGGCGCGGTCGAGGGCGACGGGCAGGTCGCGGTGGCGGCCGCGGAGCATGACGGCGCAGAGCACGAGCTTGGCGGCCGTCGGCCACGAGCCGCAGAAGCTGTAGGCGTCGCGGGGAAGGCCCACGCTGATTCCCACGCAGCCGTATGCCGAAACCACCTCGAAGATGACGTTGAAGGCGCTGTGGTTGATCGGGTCGGCGAGGAAGTTGCCCGTGTTGATGGTTATGATGACGAGGATGGCCAGCACCAGCCACCAAATATCGTGCGCCAACTGCCCGTTGATCTGCTGGCTGATGAAGCTGACGTGCGATTCTTGCGGGTTGGGTTTTGAAGAAGGGGGCGGACGGGCCCCGACACCGTGCCAGGTGAATGTGCGGCGGATGCCCCGGCTAAGGGTGCTTGTTATGGTGTTGGTGCGGTCGAGCCGGCGGGAATAGATGGACGCGGGATTTCCGACTTCTGGGTCGGGTGTGTCCGGGAGATCGTCCTCGGCGTATATCCCCAGGGAGCGTTCCTCATAGACGTTGGAATGCCGCATTGTGATGACCACGGGATACACGGCAATGTACATCATGATGAGATAGAGCACTTGCACCCCAATGTACAGCGACGAGATGGGCACGACATAGAACCCTCCCGAACGGACGGCTAGGAAGACAGTCAGCATACATACAATGGCTGTTCCCATGGTTCTGCGGAGCAGAGTAACAACATACCCAACGACTGAAAGAGACCGTCCAGCACGCGCGGGCCAACAGGGATGCTTTGGATCGCCGGGTTGCCCAGGTTGAGCAACTCGAAGGCCATCCAGTCAACAATGTTCAACAAAAAGAGCATGAAGACCAGCCACCAGGTAGCGCGGGAAGGGAACAGATTTGTGTACACGCGGCGGGGGTACTGAAGGATGAATCTGATGGTGTCTTTGAGGTCGGAGAAATCACCATCTTCCGTGGTGAGCTGCAGAAGCTTGAGGAACATCCAGAAGAAGAGCCTCAGGAAAATGGGGTACGCCGTATTGCCCGCCAAGATCAGCAAACCCATGGTAATAAGGACAAAGTAGGAGCTCTGGAAGGGGACCATGTTGGCGTCCAGCAAGGACATGCCCGAGTTGTTGAAAGCCGACACGCCGTTGAATATGCCCAGCCACCAGGGGTTGATACCGTTGTCCAACGACGTTTTTGCCTGATTGTTGTTGATCCAAGCACCGAGGGCGAGGCATCCGACCAGCTGCCAGAGAAAGAAATACAGCGGCACAATGACAGACAGCATCTTGAGGGCTCGGTATTCGCAGCCGCCGAGCTCCTCCCGCTCCTCGCTGCTCAGATCGTAAAACTGGGCGTTCCGGCCGGGAGACCCCTTTACCAAGAAATGCCGCATGCTCATATCGTCCTTTTCACCATCACCCGGCGTACGCTCACCTCCGTTGCGGTTTTTGAGGACTGACAACCGGTTTTGAGGAGTACGCCGGCTTGCCGTGGAGAAGGGGGATTTGTTTGGATGGGGAGTATCGAGAAAGACGATACTGCGACCAGGACTCAGAAACCGCTCGGGAGGCGCTGCGTCGCCCGCCGTCACAGCGTCTCCTGCCATCACAGCGTCTATGCTGGCGTCAGGGGCATTTGTTGCTGGCACAACCAGTGTTCCCTCGCCTGGATTCGGAGAAAACCCCGGCACAACCGATTTTGGCTCGCCCGGATTCGGCGAGAGACCCGGCACAACCAGCGTTGCTTCACCCGGATTCGGCGAAAGATTCTGCCCCTGGATGCCCAAGCCGCCGCGTTTCGGGGGTGCTGGCTGCTGTGGTGAAGCGATTGTGGATGCCTTGCCGAACGACAATATCCTCTGCAGCTTCGGTAGAGTAAGGGTGCTGCCCCCCTTATTAGCCAACCGGCGCATACGCTCCGCACGCACTATGTCCTGGAAGCGCTTCTCGAAGACGTGCTTGCGGGCCATGACGGTCCACGTGGATACCCAGATGGAACTTCCGAATATGATCAGGAGAAAGAGCAGGGTCTGCTGCCATGTTGTCATCTGACTCAGGTTAACCGTGTTGAGGCCCGCCTCAGTCATGGCACTGACCACGAGGAACAGGCTGTCGGTGTAACTGATGCTCCATGCCGGGTTCGATGAACACCAGAATATTACTGAGCTGACCAAGCAGACGGTGATAAAGTAGGCATAGTGAAGTGTAATGAAATTCAGGGGCGGAAGCCATGAGCGTATCTGGGCGACGACTCGCGGGATGCGCGAGGATCCATATGTGTGTCTGCCGTTCCGGCGCAGCATAGTCGTCGGTATGAAGAGAACCTCGCGGCAGATGGTGTCAGGCTATTAGTGATGATCGGAAGTGTTGCTGCTGCTGCTGCTGGTGGGTGAAGGGCGTTGCTCCCGGACTGCATTCCATGTCCCTGACCAACCGGAGCAACCGAATCTCTGCGAGGACACAAGAGAGCGTTCGTTTCTGAGTTGCCGCAAGGAGAATGTGAGAAAATGAAATCAATGCCACCAGGTTGGGTCTGAGAACTTCTAGTAGGCGACAGTCAGCAGCGTGCGACAGGCCGTTGCAATGTTCGAGTTACTGCCAACGCGAACTAACAACAGAAAGCGACAAGATGAGACTGGCAGCTGAGCGGCGCTGCGTGGCGCGGCTGTGAGAAATCGCCCGTCCATTTCCGCTGTGCCGCCGGCTGCTCAAAGCTTCGCCTGGAGAATCTGTCGCCGAAACAAGCATCTACCACCTTTGTTGGTTGGAAGGAGCCGATTCCTTGATACAGACAGCACTAAATCTGGGAGTCCTGGCGCGAGAGCGCTTACCACATCGCCAACGCCGCGATCCGCCAGGCAATCATGGCAACCATGGCAATGGGACGCGAGAGTCAAAAGGGAACATACGCCCCGCCTCATCTGGTCAGCTCAGCAACATCGGCTGGCCCAGCATAATGCCAGGCCTAGCAATTGAACATGGAATGGTGCAAGTCATGTTTTCAGCGTTATATCATGGTCAGAAGGGCAACTTGCAGACTAAGGTAGGTGAAAAAACCTTAAGAGACGCCTGTAGGTCGGAACACCGGCCGGTACCGGGAATAGGCAGCAGATTCGACAGCGAACATTTAACTCGGCAGAGCGAAAGATCGATTGATATATTCGGAGGGCGCCGAGAACTAGACCTTTTGCGAGGCTGGGACGACGCCCGGTAACTTCTGTAAAGTGGCAGGAGCCACTGCATTGTTTTCCTGTATATATTGTGGCCTGCGGGGCATCTTGAACTTGAACCTTCAGGCCACTCCAACCACAGGAAATACCACCCAATTATCCCACTCGTTTTTCACTTCTCAAGAACGCCCTATATCCAAGCTGCTGTAGCCCCACGCCCGCGATAACGGCCAGCATAGTGCACGTCCAGAACCCTATGCCGCCCGGTTCACCCTAAGAAGTGTTCGGTCTACAGCTAGCTGAGGCTATTACCGCCCCAAACCACTTATAGTTCATTGTGTTCTTGCGTGTCATCGGTGTCGGCAACCACCGTCTTAACCGCCTCGGCCGCGTCGCTCACCGCACTAGCGACCTTCTCGGCAACCTTCTGGCTCGCCGAAGAAGCAGGGCTGTCGGTGGCGGACTTGGTAACGATCGACTCAGGCTTGGGCACACCCTCTATGCCCATCAGCTCCGTCTCGAAGACTGCGCAGAAACGGAGCGGTCAGTAACACAGATAGGTAGCGTATGGGCGACAAAAAGTGCGCATCCGCAACGCAACCGACTTACCCAAGGTAGATCCTGCGGGAATGGGGCCGACTGCTCGCTCCCCGTAGCCATAGCTCGGAGCGATCGTTAGAGTTCGCTTCTCGCCAATGCACATGTCGAGCAGGCCCTCATCCCAACTGTCATCTCGTCAGAACCAAAATATTCTTCTGGGTAATGCAGGTTCTAGACCGTCCGCCTCACCCCTTGATGACCATGCCAGCGCCCAATTGAAAGCTGAAGGGGGCTCCGCGATCGTAACCTGACAAGGGGTTAGCACAAGTGTTACAGGCAGCCCCTCGCGCTCCGTCATCCGAAGAAGCGCCGTAGACGCGTAGGCGCAGGGCCGAAGAAGGGCCGGGGGAGGAACTGAGAGGTAAAGCGCGAGACTGACTGGCATCGAATTTCTGGCCATTGGATTGCAGAGTGCCCCGGTAATGAACATTGATTGTATCGCCTTTCTGCGTCTTTCGGTCGCATTCTACAGGAAGGGTAACGTCGATTTTGAGATCGTCCGAGGCAAGAACACCAACGGCGGCCGAGGCGAGCAGCGAAAGCGAGAGGAGAACGCGCTGCATCTTGAGGATAAGACGGTTGAAGCTGCAATGGGGCGGACGCGTGAGTAAGCCTATCAAGAACCAGGGGGACATTACCAGGTATACTTTACCTTGTAATGAACGGTTGGGCGGACAATTGTCGCAGGTTGGGCTTTGTGGTTGTAAAAGGGTGGGCAAGGAGAATGGCAGATTCAGCCAGATCATCGATATCGGGGCAAGCCGACGATTACCTGCAGGGAAAGCACATCACTTGGGTTGCGACGGTGATGGAGCCCCGCAGCTGTGGTGTATTGTAAGTTACCACCAATACAGGGAGTCATGGTACTGTACAGGGCTAGTTGCTTGTTTAGCGCGAAACTTACAAACAGGCACCGTCTGGATCCCTAAGTAGGTACGGAGGTACTCATCTCAACAGACGGAAAGAATTGATGGCCTGAACATGACAAGTCTGTGGACTAACCAGCAATGCTCGCAGAGGTGCGTTTCAACCATCACTATCTCCCGCTATAGAGAAAGCTGTTGTTCCAAAACGGGACCCCAGTATCGAGTAGGCTCAACTGTTGTTGGACTTTGTGAACTTCCAACTCGCAACATAAACCGTACTCTCTGAACCGCCAATAGAAGGCGCTGCTGACGAACTGGAGGCACAAAGAGTATGTACAGTACATGTTACAGTATGTACCGTACGTACGCCAGGCACGATGACTCTAGAGACACAACAGAAACGCCCATACGTCAATCTTGCAGGCCGCGAACTGTGAGATACCGCAGTCGGCCCCCGTCAGCCCCCGGTAGGTCCAATTGCCCTCGCCCAACATCGACGCAGAGTGGCGAGAAAGCAAGCCCTTGGTGATACAGACGTAGCGGACTCCGTACCTACACCTCGCTACACTTACACTAGAAATGGCTCTATGTGTGGGTACTTATGCAGGGGTCATGGCCAATCCGGTAATCGAATCTGCGGTGGGCCCAACCCAAAAGGTCAATTGGAATTGGCATTTGGAGAGTGCCTACTTCGTAGCGAAAGTGTCAATCTTGCTTCTGCTCACCTCCCATGTGCCCAATTGCGCTTTGGGGTTATCTGTGATTTGACAATTGCACGGGGGCGATGAAGCGATCACAAGGGCGCTTCTCTCAGGCTGCCTCAGGGGTTTGTGTTGAGTCATCACCTCAGGCCGTCCAGCCACCAGCGAAGGCAGAGACTGGCCAGTTTAGACGTTTGCTAGCGTGTAACTGGGGAGGCACCAATTCAACAGCTGCGTCATCAGGCAGAACCTACAACCCCTGGCCATGAGCGCTGCCACTCTAACACACTGTTGAGTATGAGATCGGCAACAGTTCGCAAACATGTGTTTGCTGCCCAAGTTGGCGCCTCTCAATGGCTCGATTCTCTGAGGAACGGTTGCTGGCTTTGCGCATCTTCGCTGAACCGTCTATGTATGCTTCGGGTGGTTCCTATTCGGCACTGGAACAGATCGGGCGGGGCTGCGCAACCGACTTGTTCATTCCGCCCTTTGGCATCTTCACGAAAACCGGGCCACATGCTCTTTTGTTGTTGCCCGCCAATGCGCCCTTCCTGCCTGAAAAGAACATTCACAGCAGAAATCGAAAAAAGAAGGCCAAAAGTCCTGGAATCTCGGTCTTCTATTGCGCCCCAATCCCGTTTCCCTACAGCCTTTTCTTGGCCCATCCATATGCCAAGCAGTACTCTTTGCTCCCGCGAGATATGGATCGCAGCGCTCGTCTCAGGTTGACTCACCGTCTGCTCAATCTCTCGCTCCACTTTTGTCCTTCATCGGCCAGATGAGCGACAAAAGACAGTACGCCGTTTGTAAGGCAACTAGCAGCCTGACTGGCCCAGGTTGAGATGGTAGTGGCCTTGCACTGCCTGGAGTCTAGGGACACGGGGACTCGACTCACCGAGCGTTCGCCTCGTCCTGGGGCTGGACCTTGAATGCCTTGGCTCGTTCAAGCAATTCGTCCTCAACCTGCCTCATCACTTAGATGGAGGCATACTCAGTTTGCCAGACCGCAGCAAGTGCTTGTCACCATGGCTTTGGTATTTAAACCCCGTAATCTCTTCTTCTGTCTCCTGGTGTTGGCTGCTCTCCATCACTGCCTTCTGTGTCTTCACTTGAGCCGAACAATCTTAGAAGAGTTATTGCTGCCTCTATCTCACCAGCCTCGAGTCCCTTTGTTGGTCTTCTGTTACCCTCTTACCTGGGTACGCAATGTCCTCGCACCAGACTTCGACATACGGGAGCCGTGTTGTCGTGATCCAGAGCAGCAACCGGCCTTCAGCTACCTACTTTGGTAGCTCCTCCTCAAGCCAGTCTTCCAGATACTCTACCTCCTCCTCCTCCTCCCAGAACTCCTTCTCCTTCTCGATGAACTCGTCAACCTCTTCTCAGCAGATTGCTGAAGGGCGGTACCGCTCTGGGCCCGCTGGGGCTGTTGGTTAGTTCCCCCAATTTTCAGATATACACGAGCATCAGGAGACTGACCTTTTTTTATCGCACAGGCGGGTACTACACGGAGGTAAAGGAGGTCAAGAACTCTCGCGGGCGGCCGAACATTGTCCTTATACAGCAAGGCCGGCCTAGTTCAGCGCAGAATGGCCGCGGGAGCAGCAGCGGGCAATGAGGAATTACTGCTGTGGGACGCTGCTCTATTCTTTTGTCCGGGGAACCGGCTCTGTCGGGCTGTTTAGATCGTTGGATGCTTCCGCGAGGTTGTATTCGGTCATGGCATGGCTGGCAATGGTTTTCCTGGTTCTCGATGAAGTCTTTTTGGTAAATGGCAACGGCGCTTGGGTTGGCATGCAATGATTTGGGATACATGCAGAAGAGGCGTATTAGGATACTCATACCTGGGCCCCCCTGGTAACAATGCAAACGCTGGTCATTTAATACTGCCATGGCATATGAGACTATGATCAGTAAACACTGCGCCAGTGAGTTAAGAGAATTACCAGGATCCCAAGACAAAGTGCTATGTGAGATTATGTGGTGGTCAAGAAAAGCTGACCTTGACTCGGTGACCAATCATGTCTACCCGGAGGTAAACCACTTCGCCCACTTACACTGCAGCTCAAACAACCACACCAATGTGCGGGGCCTGCAATGCTAGGATGGCGATACATAGTATAACCATAACCGATTGGGCAATTCGAAGTCCAATGTCGATGTCAAGGTTACTCAAATCGCCTGATTCCTCAGGCCGTGGATTTGGCATGCCTGACGACGCCTGTGCCCTCCTTTCAGGCTGTGTTACTGGCCGTGAGACACCGGAGTAGCTAGATACTGCCACTCATCCAAGTGAACCCTCTCTTATCGCGTCGTTCCAATGCATCACACCGGCCAAGTGGCGGCATAGCCCAGCGGAAAGACCTTCAAAGAGATATGAAAGACAGCTACACTACATTCTTATAGCATGTCCTAACAACATGAACCCTCCGGTTGAGCATCGACGCTTTACGCGCCGCCCTCCCGTTTTGCATACTCCTCCTCGATGGCCTCAGCATATTTCTCCTCAGGCGAGCGGGGGTCCTCGTGGAGTATGCCCTCCTTAATCAGCGTCTCTGGCGAGGGCCGATGCGCAATCTTCTCATTCAGCGAATCGGCTCGCATGTGTTTCTGGAGCTGTGGCACACATCGAAGTGAGATCAGCATGGTGGTGCCACATGGTGATTCATGGAGGTCAACAACTAACCTCCTTCTGCTGCGCCTGGATAGCCGGCGCCGCATTTGATGCAGGTAGGATATTCCCTGGATTGTTGGAGCAACGCGTCAGAAACACTGCTTGAATGTTGTTGAAGCTTCGGGGAGCTAGTCAAAGACGACAACAGTGCGTACTATCCACTAGTTCCTGCCGATCTGGCCGGTGCATCAGATGATACTCTAGCGAGTTCCTCCTTTCTGGATTGGGCAGACTGGGTGAGATGGGCGTCTCGTCAATGCTGCTCTCTGAGTTCTTCCTGTCAGCCATGATTCCTGGGATGCCAATAATCGACCTGTGTGAGTATGGAGTAAGATGGTGTTGCTCCAGATGATCGTTCGAATCGGGTTGCTAAGTTGCGACTAATCTGCGGGAACCGACGGGCTGATGTCCCAAACGGCCCAAACCGAGGGGTATCAGGGCCCCTTTATTTATAGTTGGGTAGAGCCACAGAGTTGAGCTGCTTGAAGCAGCCGACTGACTGGAGCTCTCTTTCGGGGGTCAGCCGCTTCGACGGTTGGGCTGCCCAATGCGGGGCAGCAGTCACTCCACACAATGAAGCTCAGGTGGGGGCAAACAAGCCCAACAGCTCAGCTTGCAAATCTTACTGGACAGCGTTTACAGCAGCATAACAGTGACGTAGTGCCCCTCATCGTCGTCGCTGATGAGGGCTGTTGTCCAGAAGCATGCATTTGGCTAAGTCTTTCGAAGGGTAAAAAATGAAAAGAAACAGTTAACCATCAATTACCCCAGGTGAGGTGTTGTATATACATCCCGCAATGACTCCTGTAGGATTCACTTCACGGTTCTATGTTTCATGTTTAACATACTGTGTAACATATGGATTGCAGTGTCATGCTGCTATCTAGGGAAGGTGGGGCCCTGTCAGCGGCAACGCTTACACCATCTTGGGTAGATCCCACCTCAGCCCTTTGTTGATTGTTCAACTCATCTTCACCTTGCAGGAATAATTACAGAACACCGATCTTCCACAACGCAGAACCCGCCTTACGAAAAGGGGAAATGCTCTGAGTGTAGAGGTCTTTTCCTGTTCGATTGCACCATTGCCTTGCCTGTCAGCTGCAATGCCCTGGGGGAAGGCTGCCAAAGATGGGCCAAGCTCAGTCAGATGAGAGGCCAGTTCCTCCATCTCATGAGAACATCGCCAAGGAGCTGGTGAGCAGTCTAGTCCAAATTTGACCGTGCTCCATCAGTCTAAGTGTCGCCATGTCTTATTCACAGGCCGACAAGTTTGCTCAGAAGTGCTTCACCTCGCTCGAGCTCTATTCCTTCAAAGACGTCTTCAAGAGCCTCGCAGACCGCCAAGATCATATACGTTATTTAAAGGAGGATACAATTTCCCGGTTCCTCGAAATTCCAGACGTGCTTGGAGTGTCACCGGTGCTCTTCCAGATGGTTTCCTACATTGGAGCTTTCCCATTCCTCGAGGATGCCCCTGCTGTCCTGGGGCTGGAGCAGATGGTTATGGTCGTCACAATCCTGACGGAGAGATATGGCCGAGTTCTGGCTCGGGGTGCCACAGACCGGAGAAAGCTACTGTTCAAAAGCCTCGCCGTCTATGATCGCAAACTCTCCGGCTTGTCCCCGAGCGAGCAAAGAAACGTAAGGGAGGAGAATCCCGAAAACAGTAGGGATCAAGCCGTCAATGCAATACCAGTCTCGGCGCGGTCCCTAAGGTTCGCTGTGGATGAGGCAAAAGAAGAGGAGGACTCGGGCGCTGAAGAAGATGACGAGTTAGTCCTCGCAGCCCTCGGCTCCCTGGATTACCTCGGCGCCTTTAAGCATGGGAGTTCTCCCGCCACCCACAACGCCATGATTCCAGCAGACAATTGGCGCAAGATGATCATGCTTCTCTTACTTGTCGCGCCACTGGGCGCCCAAGAGAGCTTGTCATCATACTCGGATCGATTAACGGGCAGCGAGCTGGAGGGCCTCAGAGCGACTGCAGACTGCGTGCTCGCGTCCTTCTTAAACGTTGAACAGGCAGCTGGCATCAAGTTTGCCCAGTTCAACGCTATCATCCCAGCATTGATGCCCTTCATCTTCGGTGGTTTCACTCCACTCTTTGAGCATTTCTTGTTTTCGAAGAACCTGGATTTCCGCAGGACCAAGGACGGGTCCCCAAGGCCTGCGACTTCACCGGCCGAGCTGGTCCAGCCGCTATTGCAGGATCGGGGGTCAATAATGAACCACAATCTCCTGTCGCAGATATCCTTTTTTATCCCCAGCTCATCACTCTTTCGCAAGCTTCGCCTCTTATACTCCGGTGATGAGGATGGGTTCAGCATGGGCAGCTTTGAGTCAAAAGTCTTCAACTGGAGAGCACCGACAATTCTTCTCGTGAGCGGAACTCGCCTCGAGGATGACCCAACTCACAAAGGCATTGGGGCAGAATCCGCCTTCCTCAAGACCCTGCCTTCCAGACGTTTCCCACCTGGTAGTCTGGTCAAGAACGAGAGGCTTACCTACGGTGTCTACCTGAGCCAGCCCTGGAAATATACACACCGCGAGTGCTTTGGCGGCGAAGATACCCTCCTGTTTCAGCTGCAGCCTATCCACGATGTTTTCCGCGCCTCCACGGTAAACAGAGACTATGCATCGTTCAACAAGCCATCCGCCTCTGTCCCAATAGGGGGGGTATCGTTTGGCTGCCCTCCTCCACAGTCCACTCAGGCCTACCGTCGATCCAACGTTGTGTCGCTTGGGCCGGTCTCCCTGGCCCTCGATAGCAGTTTCGAGTTCGGTTGTTTCACGCACAACTACACATCTCGGGGCGGCGCATTCCAAACCAGCGTTGCGAGGAAGTTCGATTTCGAAGATCGCTTCAGAATTTCAAGCATCGAGGTCTGGGGATGTGGCGGAGATGAAGAAGCCAGACTTCAGGCTGAACGGTGGGCGTGGGAGGCTAGGGAGGCCGAGGCGAGAAGGCGAGTCAACCTTGGCACGGGCGATATTGACGCTGACCGCGCTCTTTTGGAGATGGCCGGCTTGATAGGCGGAAACAGGAGCGGCGGTAGCATGGCTTAGCATGACACAGGTCCATGCTCGGGGTTTTGAGCGACGAAGTGGCCGTGGGATGTAGCCTGAGCCAGATCCCAGGATATCCAAGCATATAGACTATTTCGCCTCTGCAAAGAGAAAGGAGAGCCTAGAGAATATCCGGTTGGTCAAAGAGATGCAGAGTTGTTTGCCGCCCCTTGCTCCAAGGATTTTAGTCGCATATCATACATTACAGTCCTAATGCCGCCCCATATGAATACACTCGCGCCCCGTCACTTGCACCTTTTTCACTTTTCGGAAACGGGCTTCCGATGATCCTCCGGGCTCTGAAGCGGCTGCTCTGGCGTCCCTTTGGACCTACCGAACAACCCGCCCAGGGAGTTTAAAGAGTTTAAGAGTCCACTTTTAGGCTTGTTCCCGTTGTCGGGCGCCCGGCTGGGTTCCTCTTCGACCGGGTCGCTATCTGTCGCTTCTTGCTTGGCATTCGCAGGCTTGGCGGCTTTGGCCTCTCTCAGAGCGGCCCTCGCCTGAGCAGCGACGCCATCTGTGCCGGTATCCTGGTCGGCGCGCTCGGCCGCCCGTTTCCGTCTCCGGTCGAGTTTCTCCCTGAACGCCTTTTCCTCCTCGTCGCGGGCCTCCAGCTCCCGGATCCATTTCTGCCGCTTTTCCTCGGCCTCCTGCTGTTGCTTCAGCTTCCAGAGCTCCCGCTGCTTGTGCCGGTCCTCAGCGTAGTACATGCCGCCCGCAACCATGGCTACGACGGTAAACGCCTGCGCGGCGACACGCGCCCGGAACATGCGCTGAACCTTGTGGTGGTCGCCCCGTCGCATCGCTCGGTAAGCGTTGGTGAATGCGGCCACGGTGAGCAGCGCGCCGATGGGGACGAGCGGCTCTTCTCTGAGACGACGGACAACCTTGCGAAGGCCGGATTCGTTGTAGAAATCACTGTGTAGAAGTAAAGACCCACGTAAGTTTCTTGTCTCGTGATCGAGGCAGGAGGGGGTGGAGGCCGAGGGCCAGGACAAGTACGGGCTTACTCATTTTCGTCGAAGGACGATGGCAATGGCCGACTATTAGGCAGCGGCTGGTCTGACATGATGGGCAGTACGATGTGTCGAGTTAGGTATCGTGTAGCCTGCTCACACAGTTGGATCAAGCCGTCTTTCGTGGAGCTGTAGCATACGATTTGGTGATGCGAATTACAATGCAACCCGCAGCCCAAGATTTGCGGGTCGCTTGGCAGCATAAGGTGCTGGGAGTGCCTTAGCGTTGAGCGAGAGAACCCACAAGAGCACGAACCACTTACCACTTTCCCGACCTCGGGAGTGTACTGTACATACCGTATATTCTTGAGAAATTGAGCTGACCCTACTGCAAATGCTAAGGCTAGCAACCAATCCCAGCCTTACTCTGTCCTACCTGCTTCAACTTTTCATGCGATGTAATGTCGAAGCATACGGTTTGAAGTGGGCGGGACACTGAATAGATACGTTAGACTCGCAGTACGGTCGGCTCAATTTCCCAAGAATATACGGTACATACGTCCACAATCAAGGGACCCCGCTATTTCAAACATCTCGGACTATGAGTCCAAAGTTCATGAACTGTCGCCGTAGAACAGCAATCCCAATCGCAGTACTACATGGCTCAATGTCACCAAGCATGTACATACTTGTGCCTACTATTCATTATTTCAAGGTACCATTAGCTGAATTGCGAAAAGAAACCCCACTGTGGAGAATCGTGTTGATGTACTGTACCATGTGATGTTGGACTTAGACCGCTAGTGTAATTTACCTTATGGAGTGTCCCAATGTATGTACCTTATACAATGCAATCGATACAGTTTCTTCTTTTTACTTACGCATATACGGACGTAGATGCACTCTGGATATACAGTCAAGAGATCCAGGCAGCTTTGCAGTGCTGCCCTTTGCTGTATCAAGCTGTTCTTCAGCTAGATTCGGAGCCTGATTAGCACTGACTCGTCACAAAGAGGAAGATAAAAAAAAACCTTTCGACTCCCGGCCTCTCAAAACGTGGGCAAGCAAGTCTGTCATTGTCCCAAAACTCCCACCCGGCCTAGGGCCCCACCAAAATTCGAGCCGATAAGAAAAGACCAAAACGCAAGACTTCCCTTCCGCTGCTTCAAACCTCATTAGCAGTCACTTGTGTCGCCAGGAAATGATGGCTGCCACAGGGACCGACGGCCCGGTCCACGTCAATGGCGAAGGAGAGTCCCCCGCAGCTGTCAATGGCGCAAGCAGCACCTCGCGGCCTTACACACCGCCGCGGATGGCCGACACAGCACTGCCCAGAACTCCATCCTTGACCAGCTTCTCTCTTACCGAGTACAGCGCAAGGCCCACGCCGCCGTCCGAGGACCGGACGACACACCTGAAGAAAATTGTGCCCGACGAGTTCCTCTTGCCCAACGGGTGCCCGGACGTGAGTCACCCCATCGCTGTCCTAACGGCCCGTAGGTTAAACTGGACCACAGTACTTGCGGCTCATCATCACTTCGTATCCTCGTGTCAGAGAGGTGTGCAACGAGACTCCCCTCGTACCTGCCGTCAACCTGAGCAACCGCCTTGAATGCAAGGTCTTGCTCAAGCGCGAGGATGAGCAACCCGTCTTCAGCTTCAAGCTGCGTGGCGCCTATAACAAGATGGCCCATCTGGACCCTGCCGAGTCGTGGAGAGGCGTCGTGTGCTGCAGCGCTGGCAACCACGCTCAAGGCGTGGCCTATTCTGCTCGCAAGCTCAAGATCCCCGCCACCATCGTGATGCCCAAGGGCACGCCAAGCATCAAGCATCTCAATGTGTCTCGCATGGGAGGCCATGTCGTACTCCACGGAGCCGACTTTGACGAGGCAAAAGAGGAGTGCGCCCGGAGGGAGAAGCAAAACGGCCTGATCAACATCCCCCCATTTGACGACCCATATGTTATTGCAGGTCAGGGCACCATTGGCCTGGAGATACTGGCTCAGACAAACTTACAAAAGCTGGAGGCCATCTTCTGCTGCGTAGGAGGCGGTGGTCTCATCGCCGGTGTCGGCGTATACGTGAAGCGCATTGCGCCCCACGTAAAGATCATCGGAGTCGAAAGCTACGACGCTGATGCCATGACCCAGTCCTTAGCCAAGGGAGAGCGAGTATTCCTGAAGGATGTGGGCCTGTTTGCGGATGGTGCCGCGGTCAAGACGGTAGGCGAGGAAACATTCCGACTCTGTCAGGAGGTTGTCGACGACATGGTCCGGGTGACAACAGATGAAGCCTGCGCCGCTATCAAGGACATGTTTGAAGATACTCGCTCTATCCTCGAACCTGCCGGCGCATTGGCCATCGCCGGACTCAAGAAATGGGTCGCCGCCAACCCGTCCAGCGACCGGACGAGGTCAGTCGTGGCCATCACTTCCGGTGCAAACATGAACTTTGATCGTCTGGGGTTTGTTTCTGCTCGTGCTACCTACGGAGAAGGAAAAGAAGCTCTGCTGGCCGCCAAAATCCCAGAGAGGCCTGGCGCCTTCGCCGAGCTGATCAACGCAGTCATGCCCCATCCCGTGACCGAGTTTAGCTACCGTTATGCTAGCGAATCCGAGGCTCATGTGCTCATCGGCATCTCCTTGACCGCCCCGGGGAATCAACGAGCCCAGGAGCTGCAGACTATCATCAGCCGCATCAAAGAATCCGGGAATATGGATGTGACGGACTTATCCGGTGACGAATTGGCCAAGAGTCACATCCGCCACATGGTTGGAGGGCGGTCCAGCGTCCCCAACGAAAGGCTCTACATGTTCCGCTTTCCCGAGCGGCCCGGGGCTTTGGAGCGCTTCCTCAGGACGTTACGACCAAAGTACAATATTAGTCTCTTCCAGTACAGAAACTATGGTGGGGATATTGGCCAGGTCTTGACTGGAATAGTCTGTCCAGACGAGGAGATTGGAGAATTACAGAGGTTTTTGAAGGAGATAGGATACCCCTGGGAGGACTGTACTGAGTCTCCGGTATTCAAGACATTCCTCCGAATGTAACTGCAGGAGATTCGGGAATCATGAAAAAGTCAAGCAGAGGGGAATATTGGTCAACATATAGAGTTCAGGCCTTGAAAATTGTCCATGTAGTGCGAGAACTGCTCTTACAACCTTGGAGATAATGGGTATCATTTTAAGTAGGGGTTCCAATCATAGTGGTGTTTCCGCTTATTAGCAGCTACTTAACCCTAGTAAGCCACAGAGTTATAGCTGTGCGAGCGGGAAGCCCACCATGATTGGGAAACCTAGTCTCTGGTTCACAGACTCTTTCTTGAACTACAAAACCCTACTGCGCATAATATCAGTTTCATATGCTCAAATAACATTGGCAACAGAGCGCTTGCAACTCTAGAGAATACAGAAGTTCAGGCCAAAAGTGCGTCTACTAAATCGTTACCTAAGCCAGCGCACAGGTCATACAGTGCTCCGTTC